>NW_024385233.1:0-26494 GCF_016835505.1 Polypterus senegalus
GCTCGCAAAGAAAAGCAAACAATCAAAAAATCAATACGTGTGCTTTTAAGTTTGCAGAAGCACCGCAATAAAGCGGCATTTTTTAGAGGAGCGTCAGTATCTTCTAAGCAAACAGCCTCTGTGCAAACAGCCCCTCTGCTCACATCTCCTCCGTCAGGCGCAGAGAGTGTCAGAGAGTGAGAGAGCGCAAGATTAAAACAAACAATCAAAAAATCAATGTGTGTTTTTGTGCTTTTAAGTATGCGGGAGGACCGCGATAAAGCGGCATTTCTTAGAGGAGCGTCCGTATCCACTAGGCAAACAGCTTCTGTGCAAATAGCACCTCTGCTCACACCCCCTCCGTCAGGCGCAGAGAATGTCAGAGAGGGTGAGAGAGAGGCAGAGACAATCAAACAATCAAGCACCGCACGGGAAGCATATCTTATAGCATTGAGGAGTTTTAGTTAATATGTAATACATGCTCTGATTGGGTAGCTTCTAAGCCATCCGCCAATAGCGTTCCTTGTATGAAATCAACTGGGCAAACAAACTGAGGAAGCATGTACCATAAATTAAAAGACCCATTGTCCGCAGAAATCCGCGAACCAGCGAAAAATCTGTGATATATATTTAGATATGCTTACATTTAAAATCCGCGATAGAGTGAAGCCGCGAAATTCGAAGCGCAATATAGTGAGGGATTACTGTACATACATTGGTTTCGGTTAGTGCAGGGAAGCCGCCTATTAAATTTCGAGAAGATCGGGCCATAAATAAGAAAGTTCAACATGGCGGACGTTGTTGACCGTTAAGACCATTACGCGTAGAATTTCAAAATGAAACCTGCTTAACTTTTGTAAGCAAGCTGTAAGGAATGAGCCTGCCAAATTTCAGCCTTCTACCTACACGGGAAGTTGGAGAATTAGTGACGTTGGAAAGTTCAATATGGCGGCTGACAGTGGCGTCATACTACCGAAATAAGTACGTACATTGGTTTCAGTTAGCTCAGGGAAGCCACCTACCAAATTTCGTGAAGATGGGGCCGTAAATAAGAAAGTTCAACATGGCGGATGTTGTTGACCGTTATGAACGTTACGCGTAGAATTTCGAAATGAAACCTGCTAAACTTTTGTAAGTAAGCTGTAAGGAATGAGCCTGCCAAATTTCAACCTTTTACTTACATGGGAATTTGGAGAATTAGTGATGAGTCAGTGAGTGAGTGAGTGAGTGAGCCAGTCAGTCAGTCAGTGAGGGCTTTGCCTTTTATTAGTATAGATTATTATTTTTTTCGAAAAGAAGATTATGGAGAATTTGTATATTGAATCTCATCTATACTAATAAAAGGCAAAGCCCTCACTCACTCACTCACTCACTCATCACTAATTCTCCAACTTCCCGTGTGGGTGGAAGGCTGAAATTTGGCAGGTTCATTCCTTACAGCTTCCTTACAAAAGTTGGGCAGGTTTTATATCGAAATTCTACGCGTAATGGTCATAACTGGAAGCTGTTTTTCTCCATTTACTGTAATGGAGATGAGCTTGAACGCCGTGGGGGCGGAGTTTCGTGTGACATCATCACGCCTCCGTAATCACGCAGTACATAGAAAACCAGGAAGACCTCCAAAAGCGCTGAAGAAAACATGCATTATATAATTGAGAAGGCAGCGAAACAATAAGAAGCGGCGAGTGACATATACAACCATATTCATGAGTTCTGCTACTTCGGAAACAAAGCACGATGTAAACCTACACTTTAAATTAAGTTCATAGACAGGCTGCGCTGGCGTTTGTAATTTAGTGCCTGCCCATATAAGGCCGTCCGTCAGCGGCAATCCAATAGCAAACTCCCACTAAATATTCACGGGTGAAGGACTGTGCTTATGCAGAGGAAGATGAGATGGTCAGGGTGGTGTTTGACACAAACTCAGCGAAACTGCGAGAGAAAGTTTTAAGTGCCAGGACTAAGGTAACATTAAATACAGCCATGGACATAGCACGAGATGGCACCAGCACAGCTGGGAACCTTCGATGCATGTACACCGAGTGGCTCACGTGAACTGGCGCAGTGCACAGATAAAAGCAACAGTTCCAAAAGCTGAACAAAACAGAATTACACAATTGAAAAGGCAGCAAAAATATGAAGCGTCTGATACATACAAGCATATTCATAAATCCAGCTACTGCGGAAACAAAGCACACGTTGGAAAAAGTTAATGTCCCGCTAAAGGAAGACAGTGTAAAAAACCCGTGCATGCAGTGTGTCAGGTCTCAGATAAAGAAGAAGACGAGCTGTTTATTGATGCAGTAAGAAACGAATCGATGAATGAAACCTGTCATCTTTACAACGATTGACAAACACGGAATGTAACTTGAACACAACACATCCTACAAATACGAACCTGATTGAAAGAAATAATGATAATCAAATCCTTGATGACAGCAACACTCAGTAACACTCACAAAACAAATACTGTATATTGACAGTCATGTTACGTTATTTTTAAAATGTTCCCTTTTCTTTTTCTAGCTTTTTAACACACTACTTCTCCGCTGCGATACACGGGTATATATATGTATATATATATCCCGATCTACATACTCGAATAATGGATACTTTATTCGCCATCAATGATTGTTTTGGTAAAGCCATACTCAGTGTATTCATTAGATGAGCGGTAAAAAGTAAGAGCGAGGGAGGATGACTTATTGAGGCATGCAGGCTGTAGTCTTGCGTCAACTCTATCTGAATTGCGATCACATTTAAAAATATATATTTTCAAGTTCTATTTAGTCCATATGTGTCAAACTCAAGGGGCGGGCCACATCCGGCCCGCGTGTAATTATATCCGCCCGCGAGATCATTTTATATACTGTATTATTGTTATTAATGGCCGGGTATATGAAGCGCTGGTAACACAATAAACTACAGATCCCATAATGCAGCGCTTCAGCTGCCTTGCCGAACACTTACTGCGTTAATCAAGTCTAGCTTATGATGCTGCAAGTTATTGCGAAGCTAGCTCACACGATGCTGAAGAGAAAAGTTGATTCTGAAAATAGAGCCTTTAAAACCGATGGGAGGCTGAGTATATGTTTACTGAACCCGTGTGTCTCATTTGTGGAGCTAATGTGGCTGTAATTACAGAATTTAATCTAAGACGGCACTATGAGACAAAACATCAGGGTAACCTGAATGCAATGCAGAAGATACAGAAAGCAGAAGAATTAAATAAGAATCTGACACTTCAGCGGACGTTTTTACCCGTGCACAATCACAAAGTGATTTCAAGTGAAGCTGCTTTTATGGGAGACACAAATGCACCAGTGCAATTTGCCCCACTTTCCCTGTTGCCAAGTAATGTTAAACCAAGTCATCACTACGGTGTTCCCAAATCGCACTTTGCTGATAAACTGAGCGCACTGAGTTTGCATGGCGCTTTGGTGACTTTGAAGAACAAAAAAAGTCCGTCTACATGCGGCTCGAACCTTGTGCATGTTTGGTAGCACATATCTGTGTGAGAAGCTCTTCTCAGTGATAAAGACTAACAAAACAGCACACAGGAGTCGCCTCACTGATGAGCACCTGCAATCCATCCTGAGAATCTCCACAACACAGAACCTCACACCAAACAGAAACGAACTTGTGGCCAAAAAAGATGCCAGGCGTCCAGCTCTAAAATGACATATGAGCAAAGACAACTGAATGATTTGATTTGTTATTGCTGAAAGGAACACATTTTATTTATATTTCTAGGTTTTGTTATGCAGCATGTTCATATTTGAATTTGTATAATTTTGACAGGATATATTTTTATGGAGAGCAAAATCTTTTGGGATATTTAAAATCTAAGTTTATTTTTTATATAAAATTACATAAGAGTAAAGAAATTTGAATGTTTGTTCTTTTAACGTTTACTTTATTTCTAACTTGTATAATTTAGACAGGATATATTTTTATGGAGAGCAAAATATTATAAGTTGTTTAAGGTTTGAGTTGATTTATTCACGAATAATATTCCTGTCTGTTTTTACCATTCCTACCAAAGATATTTCTGTCGACTAAATAAAAATTCCTTCTATTTAAAATTTAAATAGAACTTGAACAAATACAATAGTTCATAATATCCACGCAGACTTGCACGTAAGAGCGGGAGTTATCCGTTTTAACAAGCAGCGTATTGCACTGATCTGAAATAGCTGTGTGTGTATATATGTAGATATGTATGTATATGTATATATATGTTTATATATGTGTGTGTGTATGTATATATATATGTATTTGTGTGTATATATGTGTGTGTATGTATGTAGATATATATATGTATGTATATATGTGTGTGTGTATATATATGTGTATATGTATAGATATGTATATATATGTTTATGTGTGTGTAAATATATATATATATATATATATATATATATATACTAATAAAAAGGCAAAGCCCTCACTCACTCACTGACTGACTCATCACTAATTCTCCAACTCCCGTGTAGGTAGAAGGCTGAAATTTGGCAGGCTCATTCCTTACAGCTGACTTACAAAAGTTGGGCAGGTTTCATTTCGAAATTCTATGCCTAATGGTCATAACTGGAAGGTATTTTTCTCCATTAACTGTAATGGAGTTGAGCTGCAATGACGTGGGGGGCGGAGTTTCGTGTGACATCATCACGCCTCCACGTAATCACGTGAACTGACTGTCAACGCAGTGCGTAGAAAACCAGGAAGACCTCCAAAAAGCGCTTAAGAAAACATGCATTATATAATTGAGAAGGCAGCAAAAAACAATAAGAAGTGAGCGAGTGACATATACTACCATATTCATGAGTGTTGCCAGCTCGGAAAGAAAGCACGGTGTAAACCTAAACTTTAAATTAAGTTCATAGACAGGCTAACGCTGGCGTTTCACATACACACAGGTAATGCGGGATAAAAGTTTAATGAGAGGACGCGGGATATAAGCGAGTTTTGATCACTTTGTAACTAAGTTAAAATTGTAGGTGAAGGGGTGTGCTTATGCAAATTCCGAGAGACTGTGTTTGTGGGGGATTGACAGTTAAGGCGGGTGGGGGAGTCACGTCATCATCTCCCCTCCCACCTCATTTTGCTCTGAGATGAGCTCCGCGGCTAACGCTGTCTTCCGAAGCAACTTCCTCAGACTGCCACCAAATACTCACAGAAAAATCCACAAGTTAATACACACGCAGTCTCTATAGAGTTTCTCCACACTGAATCCTCCAGGCACTACTTACAAAAGGTCACATTGACAATCGTGTTACGTTATTTTTAAAATCTTTCCTTTTCTTAGCACAAGCACAGCCGAGAAGCTTCGATGCATGTGCTCCATAACGCGTTAAAAAATAATGCATTTGATCACACTTTGCATTACAAGCAAAGGGGAGCTTTTGTCAATACATGATTTCCTGGTACACGGATTACATTGATCAGCGCATCCCGATTCATTTTACCCTCGCACCACCTTAGTTTGAGAAGAAGTATGAAAAAATATGAGGTTAACACAGAAAAACAGATCACCAATTCAAGCTTTATGAATAATCGATTCGCCATCAATAATTGTTTTGGTAAAGCCATCCTCCTTCCATTTTATAATTTTTCCGCCACTAGCCATGATTAAATGAACGGTAAAAAAGTAACAGCAAAGCGAGGGTGACTTATTTAGGCAGGCATATATATGACAGCAACACTCATGAAAATGTCAATCATATTACGTTATTATTAAAATGTTTCATTTTCTTTTTCATTACTTCTTTAACACACTACTTCTCCGCTGCGTAGGCGCGGGTATTTTGTATATATATATAATATATGAATGACCTCCAAAAGCGCTGAGACTTTTGATATCATGACGTGTCTGCAAACTGGGGTCTCCTGCCCAGCAAAGTCGAGCAGCCAGCCAGCGCAGCATAGCTGTGCCGGCCTTTGAGACGCTGACTGCGCTTCTGCCTTAAGTCAAAGTGAGCACTTTTAATTTTTTTCATCCTCCCCCTGCGCTATAGCCCAGACAAGTGCAAACACGGGACCCCTTTTCTACACCACGGCAAAATAATATTAAGGCGATTCACAATCGAGGCAGGCGAGGCACAAATTTGAACGTTCACATAGAAAATGTAATTTCAATGTACCTGTACTTCTTAAAACGTTAATGTTTTACTGTTTAATAACTTAGACTATAATTTATTATTTTTCCCTTGCACTCAGTGACCAAACCTATACACACACATATAGACACATACAAACATACACACAAGTATATGTATGTGTATATATATATATACACACACACACACACACACACATACACACATATATATAATTTGTGTGTGTGTATGTATGTATGTGTGTGAATATATGATGTAGATAGGTATGTATGTACTGTATATATATATATATATGTGTATATGTAGATATGTATATAGATATGTACATATGAAGATATGTATATATATATATATATCTATATATATATCTATATATATATATGTCTATATATATATATATATATATGTCTATATATATATATGTATGTATGTATGTATGTATGTATGTGTATATATATATGTGTGTGTGTGTGTGTGTATATATATGACAGCAGCAATCCAAGCTGTGAGAAAACAGTAAAAAGGAGGCGTGTCAGACGTCGTGGTACATTTTCTGATGCAGCTGCCGAAAACAACTTCGTGACGCTGCCGCCAAATACACAAAACAATTACTTTGACAATCATGTTACATTATTTTTAAAATGTTTCCTTTTCTTTTCATAACTTCTTTAACACATGACATCGCTGTGAAGCTGGTATTTTGCTATATATATATATATATATATCACAGCGACACTCATAACAGTGACAAAACAATTACATTGACAATCATGTTACGTTATTTTCAAAATGTTTCCTTTTCTTTCTATTTTCTTCTTTAACACACTACTTCTCCGCTGCCATGTACGGGTATATATATATATAGATAGATAGAGATATATATATATAGATAGATATGAGAACAACATATATATATATATAGATACATAGATATATATATATATAGATAGATAGATAGATAGATAGATAGATAGATAGATAGATAGATAGATAGATAGATAGATATGAGAACAACACTCATATCAATGACAAAACAATTAGCATTAACAATCATGTTACGTTATTTTTAAAATTTTTCCTTTTCTTTTAGTACCTTCTTTAACACACTGCTTCTCCGCTGAAGCTGGTATTCTACTATATATATATATATATATATGACAGCAACACTCATCACTCACAACAGTGACAAAACAATTACATTGACAATCATGTTACGTTATTTTCAAAATGTTTCCTTTTCTTTTTCATTGCTTCTTTAGATAGATAGATAGATAGATAGATAGATAGATAGATAGATAGATAGATAGATAGATAGATACTTTATTAATCCCAAGGGAAATTCACATAATCCAGCAGCAGTATACTGATACAAAGAAACAATATTAAATTAAATAGTAATAAAAATGAAAAGAATTAAAATAAAATTAATGTTCGCATTTACTCCCCCGGGTGGAATTGAAGAGTCGCATAGTGTGGGGGAGGAACGATCTCTTTAGTCTGTCAGTGGAACAGGACAGTGACAAAAGTCTGTCACTGAAGCTACTCCTCTGTCTGGAGATGACACTGTTAAGTGGATGCATACACACTACTTCTCCGCTCTGGCCTTGGGTATTTTACTAGTTGTACCATAAAATGAAAATGAAGGAATTCACTTCAATTTAGTAAAAGAAGAGCATATTTACAGATGATGAAGACTGGCTTCTAAGTCGATTTATATTTCCAAGAGCTATCCTTTTTGATCTATGAGGTTTTAGAATACTAGGATGTATACTTTATCATTTTTGATGAAATGCATTCAAGTATGTATATTGCATTTAACAGACAAATTAAGTGCATTTAAATAATGTATACTGTTAATAAATAAACATGTTTGGGCCCGGTGGTGTAGTGGTAGCGAAGATCTAGCACCCCGTCTAGGGATTAATCTTCCCTCACGCTGTATGGACATTGGGACTGGCGCGATCCTGGATGGACAGATGGATGGAATAAACAAACATGTATTACCAAGATTTTTCATTGTTCCTTAACAGTTTTGAAGAATCGTCATTCTAAGCTTCCAGCTGGGTTTACATTTATTACAGAGCTTATATTGTGAATTGTTACATGGAGAACATAAATGGAAGGACCAGAATTGGTGGTTTAATATGTTTCACAGACAGAGTACTGCTGCAATAATTTATTTCATCCATGGTAACGTGAGCCCCAGGAGGAGGAGGCAGGAATAATCCTTGGACAGGGCAGGCAAGAACAATCCCTGGATGGGGCACCAGCTCATCACTACCACTGCCCCACTTTGCCCTCATGTTTAATACTTGCTTTAATGCATTTTATCATGAAAATGATATCAAGTATACATATTAGAATTTGAAAATGTTCAAAGAGCTGCAATATAATAAATGTAATGTATTCTGTGCGGCGATCAGTGCCTTTGCCCTCCTGTGTGTGAAAGAGAAAACCCATTTAAGAAGCACATAGTGATTCACACATATAGCATATGAAGCATTTAACGTACTCGTCTAGTTATGATGGGACTTGACAAACATCGATTTTAAGATGAAGTTTACAACATTCTACTTTAATAACAAAATAAACTACAAGATTACATTTAGATGTTTTTCTTCCAATGTGTCCCTATTTTTTTTCTTTTCTCCATAACCTAATACACATTAATATGACACTCAGACGGTATAACTCGCCTTTTCACTGCGACTTTGATATCTGACCACTTGTTTTTTTTATTTTGGGCATTATGTGACTTTCTGAACTCAACCTTTGAGTTTTTTCGCCACTATGTATTACTCGAGCGACTTCCTTTAGTTGTTTATACTACTGCTCAAGCCAACAAATAGTACGTTTTTCCACTTTGCATTTGCTGATTTTTTTTTTTTCCACGTGCTTTTACCATTGTCTTTTAACCAAACACAGAATGGAAGGTGATATTAATGTTGATTTGCATATTACAATATAAAAAATAATGGGAGGAGTCAGGCTTGGATGACAGGCACATGCGTTAGTTTTCACGCTGACCGGGATTTCATCATATGTAAATACGCGCTTTATAAAGTGGCTCAGGTTGTGCAATATTATAACTGTATCGCAAGTTTACAGTGAGGTAATTGTAGTTATAAGTACAAACGGTTCTACAAGGAGCACTTGATGCACTGATTGAGTGCATTTAGAGTTCTTGGGATGAAACTGTCTCTGAACCGCGAGGACAGGCTCTGAAGCGTTTGCGGTATGAATGCAGTTCAGTAGACATCATTGCTAAGGCAACGTGTGCTTGATGCTGTATACCGATAATTCTCTTCCTGATCAGCTGCTGTAAAACTGTGACTTACACTCAGATATAGTGATATAAATATTCCAAGTGGTGCAGTGAGAGTAATATGGAAAAAGATGATCCGATGTGGCAACTCCTAACAGGAGCAGTTGAAAGAAGAAGAAGAAGGTGTAGTGAGAGTAACAATGCTAAAGCAGTTATGATATTTGATAGATAGATAGACCATTCTGTGGACCATTATATTGTTACAGGTTAATGACAATCAAATGCATTAAACTAATAAACAATAAGCGGTTAATTTCAGTGTATTTATAAAACCGCGTCAGGGATGTGGATCTCAAAAAGAAAGGGTAACCACACAGGAACAGTAGCACTGCTTTGACGCTGGGTGCCGCCAGTCTGCAAAACCGAGTGCAGAACTTGTGTACGCCAGGGAATGAGCTACCGTGGAAATGTGCGTGACTTTACAGCAAGTTTAGGTTTTATACATCGCGATTTGATTGTGGAAACGTTCTTACGCAACATTTTTGGGCGTACGCACTTTATACATGAGACCCCTGGTGATTACTGCTGCTGCCTTTCAACCAAGTATTACAAATTTGACTGAGCAGAAGCATAGGCAACTATTTGTTAAAACTTCATTGTACAATTAACTACTCGCAAAGGATGTTGATTGTCTATGGAAACATATTATTACTTATAGTACTACAATGGAACCACTGTTCACAACCATAATTAGTTCCAAAACTCTGGTCGTAAACCGATTTGGTCGTGAACAGAAGTAATTTCCCCCATAGGATTATATGTAAATACAATGAATCCGCTCCAGACCGTACGAACTGTATGTAAATATATTTTATTTAAAGATTTTTAAGCACAAATATAGTTAATTAGACCATAGAATGTACAGTGTAATAGTAAACTAAATGTAAAAACATTGAATAACACTGAGAAAACCTTGAACAACACAGAAAACTAACACTGCAAGAGTTTGCGCTATAACGCTACGAACCGCTTGCTAAAAACGCTTTTTTTTAATGAGTTTTAAGCACAGGGGAAAAAAAAATTAACATTTGAAAAATCCGTAATTTAATAAACCACCAAGAAAAGTAACATTACGAACCGATCGCTGTAAATGGAAGTGAAGTGGAGTTTAAAATCCAATAGAAAAAAGTCTTCATTAAATACAACGAGGTTTAAACAATGCTCGGATCTGTCTCTTTAAAAACAAGCCTGGTGCATTCTTTAGCTGCCATCTCTCTCGTGTGTGTGTGTGTGTGTGTGTCTCTCTCTCGCGCCGTGTGTGTCTATCTTTCGCTCGCGCGTCTGTGTGTGTGTGTCTCTTGATTGCTGCACAGGAAGAGACTGAACACGTGCAGAAGTCATCGGTGCGCACAAACCGAAAGGGAAACTGGCTTTTTCGTATACCGAGTGTGCAGTCGTGAACAGATGCAAATGTTTGGTGAACTTTTTGGTCGTAAACCGATTTGTACATGTTCCAAGATGATCGTGAACTGAGGTTCCACTGTATATAATGCATGAATATTACTTTGCATCGGAAATAGGAGGGTAACAATTTTTCTTGATTCATAACATTTTGTTTTTTCAGCTATATCTGTTATATTAGTGGGAATTAGTAAAATAGCTGTGCTAGCTCCCATACTCTACATGAGTATTGTGGTTTGAAATCAGAAATTTTGACATAGAGAGATCTGATTTAGGTAATTGACTATGGTTGCAAAATAGGCTACAAGAAAAATAACCAATTGTTCATGAAATGAGTGACCAACAAAAAAGACTATATTACACCGTCAGGTGAGGGCATACTCCTCTGGAGCCAAAATCTTCACCTCCTATTTCCCAGTGCAGAATCAATCAATTAGATGCAGAAAGTTAATGCCCATCATGAGGGCATGAGTATCCTAATTCCTATCTCTGATATTATTCCTGGAAGCCAAATGTTCTGGACTTCATTATCTTAAATTGCTAAAGATTTTTAATCATCACATTGAACAAATAATATAAAATTTGGTGAAGTTTGCAATGGTGATTTATTTTATAAATACAAAATGATCTTCTAGAGGGGAAAAATGCATCAATAAAATAAAGTATTAATTTACTGTACCTTGCTGAGTTTCTTTTTCTGGATTTCAACCTCAAGATCCTTTTCCTAAGAAAACATAAACATTATGCAGTAAATGTCTCAAAATAAATTAGGTTTGTTGTAAAAATCATACATTAACAAAATTTTAATTCCTAAATTTGCTATTCCTTTTTGGTAAAACGAGTCAATAAAAGCAATTGAGCAGCATTTAAAAAAATTACAAGCTACAATATTTGTACAGTTTAATAGATTTAATTGTCTGGACTGTTAATGTCAAAGTAACTTTGAAGTGGTTAGATGGTTATAAAATATACTTTCCGAAGCTGAGTAAGTTTAAACCAAAGACACCAGTTTAGGAGAAGAACCTCAAGACATCTGTGAAGCATGTTGGTGAAATGTTATTGTTTCAGGTTACTTTGCTGACTCAGGGCCTGGGCAACTTCATGAAGTCAACTGTGAACTCTGCCTCATATCAAAGTATGCTTCAGAAGATTGTGAGGCCATCTATTCGACAGTTGAATTTGAACCGCAAATACACCCTTCAGTACAATAATGATCTGAAGCACGCTAGGAAATCTACTAATGAATAGCTACAAAAGAAAAAATGGATGGTTATGTACTGGCCTAGTGAAAGCCCTGATTTGAAACCCATTGAAATGCTGTGGGCGGATTTAAAATGGGCACTTCCTGCAACAAAACTTGTGTGGCATGAGGCTGGGGGCCAGACCCAGCCGGGACGCCTGGAAGGACCGGAGGTGGTCGATATGTACCCGGCCACGAGGGGCAACCGCCCTGGATGATGAGGGGACCATGGGGACAGAGCAAGGAGGCTCAAACCCACTGGGGCTAGAGGGCGCCTGAGCATTGTGGAGCCGGTGGAGATTGACACTTCCGCCACACCTGGGAAGGTAGAGGAAAGACCTTCCAGGGATATCCAGAGTGTTTCCGGGTGCTAGTGCGGCACTTCCTCCACTCCAGGAAGTGCCGCCAGAAGGTCATCAGCAAGCACCAGGAACACATCTGGGTGGATATAAAAGGGGCCGCCTTCCTAAAGTCAGAAGGTGGAGCAAGATGAAGCTCTAGTGACAGGTGGAAGAGAGGCAGCCCACGGACATTGAAAGGTCTGAGGAAGGGTGTTGTGGTGTTGCGAACAATGTGTGTGTGTGTGGGATTTGGACTTGTGGGGCCAATTCTATTAAGCGTGTGAGTTTTTAAGAACTGCCAGTGTCCGTTTGGTTGTGTCCGGGCTGAAAATCTCACACCTGATAACATCTTGCAACTGAAAGAATTTTGCAGGTGGAGTGGTCAAAAATTTCACTGAGTCGATGTCACAAAAACTGTTGGGCAGTAATGCAAAATGCCTACAAAAAGTCATCCCTACTAATGGGGTAATACCAAATTCTGAGATTAAAGGTGTCCTTGCTTTTTTCCCCAGCAGATCTACTGTAGATCATTATATCTACAGATCCATCCATTCCATGATCCAACCCGCTATATCCTAACTACAGGGTCACGGGGGTCTACTGGAGCCAATCCCTTACAACACAGGGTGCAACACAGAAAACAAACCCCAGGCTGGGCCAGCCCACCGCAGGGTGCACACACACTAAGCACAATTTAGGATCACCAATGCACCTAACCTGCAGGTATTTGGGAGGAAACCCACGCAGACACCACGCAGGGAGGACCCGGAAGCAACCCAGGTCTCCAAACTGCGAGGCAGCAGTGCTACCCACTGCGCCACCGTGCCACCACATCTACAGGTATTTCTATTAAATTAACAACTTAAAAGGCAAATTTTCCTTGTGTTTTATTGAAGTATATCAACTTTATCGGTAGGTACTGTTTGCATGAAGATCTACTGTTTGCATGTTCAAATATGTAAAAAAAACTCAACCATTTTCATGGGGTATACTTACTTTTCAAATGACTGTATATAACATTTAGTGCCTTAGGTAGATAAAGCGACTAATTGAAGACCTTACCTGACTTGTATAGACAATTTTGTAACTGTACAGGACCAGTGATACTTGCATCAGTAGATTATGGGACAGTCAATAACAAGAACAAATATTTTAACATAACAGTGTGTGCATTTATGTATGTACTTGCAAATATTAATTTCTATGTTGCATATACTTGTATATATACTGTTATGAAGACACATGGAAGTAAGAATTTCATTGTGGTATGTAGTGAACACATAACAAACTTGAAAACTAACAAAATTAAACACAACTTGGAGCAAAATTCTGTAAATGGTTGGAGCCAATCAACAATATTTATTTTACATGTACTTTACCATCACCCAGTGGCTCATCCCCAAATGACACCAAACATAAACGACTACCATTACAAAGTTTCATTATGAAATGTGATATTGCTCTCAGAAAGCTGGTTTACTCTGACAGTGTTATAGCAGAATTATTTTTGCATTAGGCGTGTAGAGTGATACACTGCTAGAAAAGGTGTGGTTGCAGATTTGAGTGCCTCACTTTCCTTTTGGCTGGGGATTATCAGTCCTTCTTCGATATTTGTAGCACTTAGAGTAACTCTTGATAATTCACTTGAAGTAGATTTAAACCAGTTAGAAAGCATCTAAATCTTTCATCAATTTGTGCATTTACAATATCCCATAGTTGGAGAAATACTTCAAGCTACAGTTTAGTAATCTTGATAGCAAAACCTTTCAAGATTTCGTTTACCTATCTCCTTGCAAACCCTGTTCTTTTAACAGTGGAAAAAATCAAATTCTCACGTAGAGGTTCTGTGCAGAACTTTTTCAGAACCTGGCAGGATCTGATCAGTAATATTTTAGAATAAGCTTTTAAAGTACTGAGGATTTCTCCATTTATCATTATTCACTTATTAATTAATCTATTTACTTATTTTTACTAGCTTTAAGTTTGACACTGCTGGCTTAGCTCTCTTTCTCAGTGGTGGGGGTTGATTTGTTTTCGATCTTATGTTTGTAAAAAATTATTTATTTGATATCTGATTTTAATGAAATCAACAAAATAAAGTAGTTCACAAAATGGATTAGTGGATATTTTGTAATAAATTGTTTTCCGTTAGAATGATCCAATTAAATGTACTACTCTTAATAACTGAAGTAAATACTGAGTAAACTGCAAAATATTTTAAATAAATCCAGGTCAAACTTTGTTAAAATTATAAGAGTAAAATAAGCTATTGCTTTAATTTTATCCTTTAGCTGTTTTGTATGTAGTCTTTAGCTGCTCAGTTTCTGCTTTGTTGCAGCAGCGTCCCATTTGTCCTTGTCTTCACAGAAAAAAGTGCCTTCTAAATTTGAGATTTCTGAGCTTAATTCAACCTTTGGATATTTACATACACAAAATAGTATAAAGGCAGCCTGAGGGTTAGTGCATCACAGTTTCAGTGTTCTGGGTTCAAATCCTACACTGAGGACTGTAATAGTGGAATTTGGAAAGTCACCTTAATAACTGTACTTTATAACTAAAGAATAACATACTATAACTATGTTATTACCAACTATTACATCAGTTTCCACTGACTTACATGGTACAGGGTACAATAAATAATAACAATATTTAGTTTCAGACTGTGAAGAGGTTTTATGTGTGTGTAAATTGATTTTCTTTAGTGCTTTGGAATTACTTTCAGATGGCAAGTTGTATGAAAGGTACACAGGGTACAATAAATAATAACAATATTTAGTTTCAGACTGTGAAGAGGTTTTATGTGTGTGTAAATTGATTTTCTTTAGTGCTTTGGAATTACTTTCAGATGGCAAGTTGTATGAAAGGTACATTCGAAAACAAAAGTTATTGAGTGCCTGCTAGTATATGATCTCAAAAGTAGAACTGGATGTACCTGTAAACACTGTGCTATTAATCAGATATTTCTCAAAAATGATAAAATGTAAAAACTGTGCGTCTATAACCAGGTTTCCATCCAAGGAGTTTTTGCGAAAAAATATTTAGCGCTTCAAATTTTTTTACCGATATAGGTGATGGAAATGCTAATTATCAATAAAATGCTGTACATGTCGACATAATATTTTTCCGTTTAACTTTAGCGCATAAATTCCATATCGATACTTCAGATGTCAAAAACTACATTGGAAACACTTTTGTCGGAAAAAGGGCTTTAACGCAAATAAATGCTCCTGCTACTAAAAGGGGTACCTGAACTCCCTCCACATCAACTGTAGCCTGGGAATGTCTCTCAGGATGTCTAAATAATACAAAAACCGCAAAGGTAATTTACTGTGCCAGTCAAAATATTTAAAAAACCGTGTGTTTCGTTATCTAAACATTTTTTTTCTTATTATTAAATGGCAGATGTTTTAGCATATATGAGAAATTCTCTCATTAATATTAACATTAGTTTTTTTTTGATTAAACGTTGTTATTTTGTATTAATTCAAATTTCAATTTTAATTAAAAACCTTAAGGAAACAGGTTACAGTACTAATTCAGTTGTTATCGCACTGAGAAGGGATGTTGAAAGGTAGGCTCACCTGTACAGATCCGATGCTGCAAACACAGCTGCATCATGGGCACTTCCAGGAGTGCCAACGCAAATTTCTCGTATCATGCACCTGTCATCAACAAGGGCATGGAGAACAATAGATGGCCACCCTTTGCAATTAATGTAATCGCGGTAACCTTCCATCGGGGGAAGAATAGGCACATGCGTGCCATCCAGCGCACCGTACATCTGTGGCACAAGATGCATCAAGGAATTGCGGTATGCAATTTCATTGGCCTCCGCTACAGTCAGAAGTCTGATATAACGCTGCATTAATTTTTCTTTAATAGCGGTGCACATAGCATATACACATCGATGGACGGTAGTTTTACTAACCCCCGAAAGTTATATATAAAGTCTGAATAATCTCTCCATTTCTTTGTTTCTTTGTTTAGTGGAGGAGGTGTAACGTGGAAAACAAAAGGTAGATAATTTCGACATACACAAAATTATGTATGGAAACGACTCAAGGGCAGATTTTTTTTCGCGATACAACAAAACTTATGCAACAGTTCGTTTTGGGGGTGATGTCATCAGCACACCATTTTATCGATAAAAAGCCAGTTGGATGGAAACAGGCTGGAGAAAGCAAATTTCGCACATTTTTTTTACGTATATTCTGTTTGTCGATAACAAAATGTTGCAAAAAACTGGATGGAAACTTGGCTTATTACAATCGAAGGAAAAAGTCAAGCAGACTTTTGTCACACTACATGGAGGTAGATAAATTATTACCAAGAGGGTTTGACACTTGGTAGAAACATTAAAATAATATTTAAAGTGTAGGTAAACCTTTTTTATTATATTTAATTGCCATTTAAATTAAATTTATGCACTTTTTCACAGTGAATGTCTGAAGTGAGGGGTGGGGGTGTAACATTACCTTTGTGTACTTGTCCCTGTCTGCATCTTTTCTTCGACTTTATGTCACCATGTATATTTATGCCACGCTCTTTTCTTGAGCTACAATGGAGATGACCTTTACCTCACAGAGGTGTTCTCGCTAAGCAGAGAAAACCCATGGAAAAGTTTCTTGATTTAAGATCAGAAATCAAAATATTTATGAAAAAGAATAGAAAAATATTTTCAAACATTGCAGATAACAACTGGTTGTTGAATTTCTATTTCCTTGTGTAAATAACAAAGGAACTGAATGCATTTAATCTTAAGTTGCAAGGTCCATGTCAGCTGATTACAGTAACATACAGCACTGTGAAAGCATTTATTATCAAAATTAAACTTTGGAGAAGACAACTTTAAGGGAACAACTTTTCTCAATTCCCAGCATGCCTATCCTTGTTACAAAATATTCAAAGTCATTAGGTAGAGAAGGGTATACTGCTACCATAGAAGTGGTAGCACTATACCCTTTGATCCACTGTTGTCAGACTACACAATGTCACTTTTAAACTGTTTGAAGACACTTTCTCTGTCAGTGTTTCTAATCACGTACCAATGGAACTAATTGACTGTCATTGAACAGTCAGCTAAAGCTGTAATTCAGGGGTGCAAAAGCAGACCAAGGTAGGATTAGACAGATTCTTTGAGAAATATTTAGTTCATTTTCAGAGATATCTACTGTGGAAAAATAAAAATCAGTTATTGATCAATCTGGTGTACGTGACAAGGGCCACAAAAAGTCTGTCTTGCCACAAATGCAGCTTCTTGTTTTTTCTAACAAACAAGAAGTTACAAGTGCCCAACTGATGACCTTTAAAATTGTGTAACTGCTGAACCAAACAAAATTATTGTAAAGATGTAATGTCTTGAAATTCTTGTGCAACTAAAGTCATAAGGTCAAATTTTGCGCTTAGCCTTATAAAAGATTTAGGACACCGACTTCTTGGGGCAGATGAAGGGCAGGTGTCCTAGGACTGTGCTTCTCTGTCATTCTTACCTTTGCCTGGTGTGTATTAATAAAATATTTTTTACTAACTTTAATTATATCTCTCTGTCTTCAGTCACAAGAAACGACACTAGAGAAAAAAGTGTCCACAGTTTTCTGGCGCCCAACGTGGGGCAGGACACGGCCGGCTGACTCCTCGAGCGGGAAGATCTCAGCGATCTGTCTTCTTGAAGCAGACTGCCGCAACTAAGTGCACCGGCAGCAGAGTAAGCAGCTCCGATAAAAGTTAGGACTGCCCTGTCCTGAGACGACTCCTGCGTGAGGAGTCCCCGGTCTCCTTCTGGTACAACCACGGTGACTGAGAAGGATTTTCCTGACAGAGCTGACTAACACCCAGGCTGGGGTAAGTAACCCGGAGGTTTCCGTAAAAGATAAGCTGGGGGCGGGCTTGCTGTGGAGTATAAAAAGTGACTGGGAATAGTAAATGGAAAAGAAATACCTTGTTTTAAGTCACTCCTGTTGGGAAAGATAGTATAGAACACTATCCTCTGGGAATTAAAAAAGGGGGATTTAGGACGGGATCCGGTGTGGCACACCCATAAACCCGGACAAATCTATTGGACAGAGGATAGAGCATAGAATAGAGGAATAACAGTTTAAATAAAACAAGGGGAGTAATAAAAAGTACGTACTAGAAATAAATATTTGCTTTCACCGTGCACTGTGACAGTAACGTAGGAAATAGTATAGTATACTTCCTCTGGGTATATTAAAGGGAACGGGGCGGGTGAGTGGCACACTCAGCATTCCAATAGTTCATCGGACAGGGGACGAGTAGGACAAGGATAGAAAGGTAAATCTGGCACAGGGCTCGGGGGGGAAAAGCAAAGGAAAAAATGGGAACACATAACAGCAAGCCTGCCAACCGGCGTCCCGGGGTTCAAGTCTTTATGCTGGAAGGATTGTTTTCGGAGGATCAGCAGACGCTGCACAAAAAAGGGTCACCTAGAAAGTTAATAGAGAAAAAGACCCGTTATATCCCACTTGTTCCTCCACCTTTCCTACACCATCCACATCCACAGCCCCCACCTTCTCCTCCGCCACCTCCAGCGCCCACCGCACCAGAATTAAAAGATGATCCCTTGGGGTCTGGTTTCTTTGAAGAATATCATTATGATCCCTCATTACACACTGATCCGGGAATGACAAAAGTAACGTAATGGGTTGGCAGGTGGGTTTCACGATCCTAGAACCTCCATTTCACAACGCACTAGAAGTCAAACCCTATTCCTTCAGCCCCTAATCAAAACACCACCTTTCAATCCCCTTAAAGTCCCCAAACCCACAGGCCCCTTATTGGAATGCCCCCTGATTGAGATCCCAGAACCCCCCAACATGATTCAATGCAACCTGCAGGAGCTAATAACCCCACTACTGTAATGATACATCGTAACTGAGACATTCAAGAGCTGAAGGACGTTGTGTCCGAATTGCCTGATCCCAAAGTCATCGGTGTGTTTAAAAAATTCATAGAACAATTACAGCAGCTGTATGATATGTATAAGCCTAATGCCACAGAATGGACTCAGGTGCTGTGGAGAAAGCTTGGCACCACATGGGAGACTGTCAATCATGGACAGCATAACGGAAACCCGTGGTAGTGGAACGAGGCGTTGCCTCGGGGCCGGGATGAAGGTCCCTTTATTACGCAATGGGAACATGTTAAAATAATATTA
The DNA here is from genome assembly GCF_016835505.1 of Polypterus senegalus. Lineage (NCBI taxonomy): Eukaryota > Metazoa > Chordata > Cladistia > Polypteriformes > Polypteridae > Polypterus > Polypterus senegalus. The sequence goes on from NW_024385233.1 coordinate 19,580, forward strand.
AGGACAAGTATAAGAAAGGCAGAGACTGGTCTCTTATCTCGCTGCCAAACAGAAAAAATGAGACAGTAGATGAATGGGCACACTGAATTTAAGAGTTAATGGCAACACACTCCGGCCTTGAAAATCCAGACAACCGAACTAAAACTGCAGTTCCTCTTTTTGTTTCCGGACTTAGAAGCGACATTCAAAACAAGGTATCCTGTATTAGATGAGAGGCTGCTGCGTTTGAGGAAGTAAACGTCACGCAGTGCATGCTGAACAACAGAGCAAGCAGAAAGAGTCAGACACCCAGACAAAGCTGATTGCAGCACAAATGAACTATTACACTGGTGGGGCCACTCCCGGCAGAAGTTGTGGACGTGGAGGATTTTTCCGGGGACAAGGGTGTGGATGGGGACGAGGTAGCGGATATATGTTACCTAATCCAAGTGGATCATCCACTCAGCTGCCTCCCTCCAGATCCAAACGCTACACCATATGCTTGTTACGGGTGTGGTGAAATGGGACACTTCTGCCGCAATTGCCCTCACAAGTGCCCACCCCCTCCTCCACCACCTGAACAATTTGATGTTTCATGGACATAGGAATCCGCAGGGATCCCCAGCCCTTCTCTTCAACTACCTTTGCTCACCCATAATTCAGAGACTGATCCATTATTGACTTTGCTGGCTGGTGAATGGCACTGAAACTGTTTTCCTCGTGGACACAGGAGCCACGCGCTCAGCCCTTTCGCTGAAGGAGATCCCTGCCTCAAGAGATTCTTCGAGTTCAGCTGCATTCCAGTGATTCCACTTTAACACACCGATTTCTTTTAAATCAGCTCTGTCCAGTTAACCTCTTAGGAAGGGATCTCATGACAAAACTTTCTCTCTCCATTTCAATGAAATGTTTCCCCACACACCATCCTTCTTAAAGCCCTTCACTCATTTCCCTCCTGCTTGTTTCCCAATCTCCAAGCCCCTGACACCCTATTGCACTGCCCAGTATTTCCCTGTAGAAGTAGACACCCCTTGGCTAGAATCTTTTCTTTCTTCAGGAACCTGCCCTGAAACCCTTCACATCCCCTGCATTTTCATTTCCTCCACAAAGCTGCCGCTTGTACATCTTACATGTGCACAGAGTATCTTTTATCTCGGGGGATCAGTGTCTCATATTTCTTTAGCTAAATCAAGCACTGTCCATTGGGTGGAAATCGGATCATGGGTAGAACAATGTCTTAATAGAACAGACTGGTTACATGTTGCTTCAGGTGTTTTTGATACCTCAGACCATTTAATAACTAAAGTTGTGCTTCAAACTGATTTTTTAGTACATCGTACATTATGCTGCACTTCCCTTTCTGCGTTGTCATTGCAAACTACTTCCCCTTCTTGGCTCTCAGCGCTTCCTGACTTTTTGTGGTCTCAGGGTAAAAATGATTATGGAAGGATAGCCCATTGTGAGCCTCTGGTGATCTACCCTAAATCTTCTTTCCGTCCGCACGTGCCCAGTATCCTCTGTCTCCTGAAGCAGAGGCTGGCATCTCCGCGCATACATTCCGATCTTGTGAACGCGGTGTGATTATTCCAATTAAATATTCTCCAGTTAATTCTCCCATTTTACCTGTAAAAAAGGCTGACGGTTCATGGCGTTTTGTTCAAGACTTACGACAAGTAAATGCTGCAATCTTTCCTAGAGCTCCTATTGTACCTAATCCTTCCACTATTCTTTCTGCAATCCCTCCCTCTGCTCGTTATTTTTCAGTAATTGATTTAGCCAATGCTTTCTTCTCTATCCCTGTACACCCTGACTCGCAATTCTGGTTTGCTTTTACTTTTCAAAGCCGCCGTTGGACATGGTGTGTATGGACAAGCGCTTGCTCAAAATTTAGAAGGGTTCTGGCCAGACCGGGGTAGTACATTAATACAGTATGTAGATGATATTATGTTATGCAGTGCTACTGAAGAAGATTGTGCGCAAGACACTAAAAAACTACTGCAGTTTCTGGGGGACAATGGACATAAAGTTTCAAAGGCTAAATTGCAATTAATTCAAACAACTGTAAAATATTTAGGTCATGACATCACAAATGGAACAAGAGCTCTCTCTAGCGATCGCATTAACACCATTCAAAATCTTCCCAGACCTGTCACAAAACAACAGGTTATGTCTGTATTGGGCATTCTGGGTTACTGCCGCAATGGATTTTGAATTTCACTGAAAGAGCACAGCCGTTACAAAATTTAGCAAACACCCCTGGCCTTCCTCTTTCTGGTCAGGTGCAATGGACCGAGCAGGCTGAGAAGGCTCTCTGTGACTTAAAAAATGCACTTTCGGTGGCCAGCCTTGGGCCTTCCAGACTTTTCTCGTCCCTTCACTCTGTTCGTGGACGAAAAGGGGGGATATATGAATGCAGTTTTAACACAATTACATGGGGATAAACAAAGGCCAATAGCTTATTTTTCGAAAAAATTGGATCCTGTGGCCGCAGCACTTCCGCCTTGCCTTAGGGCTGTGGCTGCCACAACAGAAGCTGTGCTAGCCAGTACAGATATAGTGCTCATGAGCCCCCTAACAGTAAAGGTGCCTCACGCTGTACATTCCATTTTAGTACAGGCTAAGACCTCCCATCTCACTACTGCTAGGGCAATACACTATCAGAATGTACTCTGTACTTTGTCAAACGTCACGATTGAAAGATGCTCCACTTTAAATCCAGCCACCCTGTTGCCAACAAATAACGATGGCGAACCGCATAATTGCCATACAGAAATAGCAAAGGTTGTAAAGCCTAGAATAGATCTACAGGAAACACCTTTAGAAATTGGAGAAAATATTTTTGTAGACGGATGTTCTTTGCGATTGGAAAACGGAGCACCCTCAACTAGTTACGCAGTGGTCCAAGGGGACCGCCTGCTGGAAGCAAATCGAATTTCATCAAGTTTAAGTGCACAAGCAGCTGAATTAATAGCGCTCACCCGAGCATGTCAGCTGTCTGAAGGAAAAATCATAACAATTTATACAGATTCCAGATATGCCTTTGGAGTCTGCCATGATCATGGGGCATTATGGAAATTGAGGGGATTTAAGACCAGTACTGGCAAGCCCATCCAACATCAAAAGTTAATCGAATCCCTCTTGGAAGCCATAACTAAACCATCAAAACTAGCGATTGTTAAATGTCAAGCTCACACAGGAAAACAGGACCCTGTCAGCAAAGGAAATGAATTGGCAGATTACTTTGCTAAAAAGGCTGCATACAGTAACACACCAATCTCTTTATTCCAACAGAGAAATGACAAGGACCCTGATAATCAAATTATTTCTTTACAGAGTGCAGCCACGGACATTGAAAAGAAAAATGGTCCAAAGAAGGATCCCTCTCTGATGGAGTCTGGACTCATCAGCAAACTAACAAACCTTTTCTCCCAAAAGCTTCTTTTCCAGGTATGGCAAAATAGCCCATGGCCTCGACCATGCTGGGAAAGATGCCATGGTTCAAGATGTTGAAAACATTGGGAAGCTGTAGGCTTCTCTACATATGCAGAGCAATTCTGTAGACGCTGTGCATTATGTCAAACGTTTAATGTAGGAAAAGGCACTCAGGTAAGTCCCGCCGTTACTCCTAACCCAATGGGTCCGTTTGAACACCTCCAAATGGATTTTATTGAACTAACACCGTCTAAAGGTTACCGATATTGCCTTGTGATTGTCGATGTGTTCTCCCGATGGGTAGAAGCTTTCCCTTCAAAACACAATGATGCCAAAACGGTTGCTAAAGCACTAATTAAAGAAATTATTCCAAGATGGGGCATCCCACAAAAGTTACAGACAGATAATGGTACTCACTTTGTGAATTCCATTATAAATGAATTGACTACCTGGCTACAGATCAATGTACATCATTACTGCAAATACCATCCACAAAGTGGGGGTATTGTAGAGCGGTGCAATGGCACCCTAAAAGCTAAGCTTGCAAAAATTTGTGAACAAACCAATTTATCCTGGCCAGATGCTTTACCCCTGGCTTTAATGGGATTGAGGGGCGGACACACCGGCAATGGGGGCTATCGCCGTTTGAAATTCTGACCGGACGACCCATGCCCGTTGGCATGGTTATAGGAAATGTGAACCTGCATACCGTGGACAATGATCTTCTCTCTAGTCTTACAGGCCTCCGAGCGCCCCTGAAGGAAGTCCACGAGCAGGTTAATCAGGCTTGGAGAACCAGCCCTCCATCTAAAGACTCGCCGATTCCCTTGGGCACCTGGATCCTGGTTCGAGACACCCGGAGGAAACATTGGCATCAGCCTAGGTGGAGAGGACCGTTCCAAGTTCTTCTGTCCACACCACACGCTGTAAAGGTTGAAGGATTGCCCGCCTGGATTCACGCTTCGCACTGCAAAAGATGGCACCCATAATATACATACTCTTGTTGTTTTTTCTTCCATTATCCACTTCACGGGTGACACTGACTTTCCAGGTGGAGGAAACTGCCTCATTCCAGGTTGACTTTTGTGCAATTGTTCCCTGTACTGGCAGACAGGAGCAATGGGAATGGCCTGACAAATATGTCTGTGTGAGCTACCCGGTTTATGACTCTGACTCAAGTTTTGCTTCATCTGACTCTGAATGTGGCTTCTGGAGTGATGTGTTTGCAAACACAGGACCAAATGACTGGGGTTATGAACCCTGGCAGGCTACTCAGTATGGCCTAAAGACTCGATTCTCTATTTTAAAGGGACATGCCTCTCATGATGTGCTGAGAATCATTGTAACCCATTAATCATTACTCTAAAGAATCCTTCTTTGCATGATTCAGGAACTTATGTCTTAGCTGCATATGCAAGTGGTCATGATCCCCGAGGACTTTTTCAAATTAAGGTCAGGACACCTGCTCCCTCTCCTCTGTCCCCCTTTCCTACTCAGTTTTTGACTACTGCATCCCAGTGAGGAAAAACCCCTAGTTCAGGCTTTGGATCTAACCACCTTAACAAGCACGTTCTCAGTAGAAACTGGTTATGGAGACCAGAATAGATGGTTGCAGTGGGTAATCTATTCAGCAAAACAGGTTAACCGTTCACATTGCTATGTGCAGCTGCACGCTCTTCTTTAGCAACAGTCCCTTTCCCACTATCTAACATTTCTGACCCTACTGGTCTGCCTTGTCTTCTCTACTTATTTACTACCTCCAAAACTTCTATTGATTCCAATTGCCACTTTATCTGTTCTTTTCCCCATTCGTCATATGACTACCCCCATGTTTCAGTCCCACGAAGGAAATTTCACATGTTTTAAATCAAATGGAACTGCTTGGGTAGGAGAATTACCTTCTTCCTTCTGCCCAAACCTTCCATGTCAATTCCACCTCTTTTAATTCCACTCTTTCAAAATTTTTGCTTTCCCAAACTACCCCTAGATCTGATATTTGGTGGATGTGCCCAGGTCAAAACTGTTTGATATCTTGCCTTTCGATTGGTCTGGCACTTGTGCCCCTGTACAGCTAGTTATGCCCTTTCGATTATTATCCTTACCCTCTTCACACTCTCTGTATCACCCCCTAATTCCCAGCTCTCCACTTCCTTCCCCAACCCGCTCCCTCCCAGACTCTTCCTCCAGCTTCTCCCTACACGGCCCAGGAGTATATATTGATTCTATAGGAGTTCCCAGAGGAGTCCCAGATAAGTTTAAAGCAAGGGATCAGGTAGCAGCTGGATTTGAATCTATCATACCTCAGATTGCCATTAATAAAAACGCTGACTGGATTAATTACTTATATTATAACCAGCAGCGTTTCCTTAATTTTACTAGAAATGCTATAGAAGGTATTCATGAACAATTAGATCGTACCTCCCTAATGACTTGGCAAAATCGTTTGGCCCTAGATATGTTACTTGCTGAGAAAGGTGGAGTATGTGCTATGTTTGGTGATGCTTGTTGTACATATATCCCTAATAATACTGCACCTGATGGGTCCATTACTCGAGCACTAGCCAGCCTAACATCTCTTTCCAATGAACTTGCCACTAACTCAGGCATTTCTGACCCTTGGGATCGATGGTTCATGTCCACCTTTGGGTCATGGGGCCAATGGCTAAAATCAGTATTTATTTCTTTGGCAGTAGTATTCATTGTCCTTTTACTTGTCGGATGTTGCATTGTTCCTCTTATTCGCTATATAATATCCAAATATTTCACTGCTTCTATAGCCAAGGCCTATATGCTACACGAGGAACATATGCTCCAAATTGCCTCTTCAGTTTCCTCATCCCTTTCCCCCTCTCCTCCTCCTTCCCCATCCCTTACCTCCGCCTTCTGAATTTTCTTCACTATTTTATCATGCCCAGATTGATAAAAAGGGGGGAATGTGGAAAAATAAAAATCAGTTATTGATCAAATCTGGTGTACGTGACAAGGGCCACGAAAAGTCTGTCTTACGACAAATGCAGCTTCTTGTTTTTTCTAACAAACAAGAAGTTACAAGTGCCCAACTGATGACCTTTAAAATTGTGTAACTGCTGATCCAAACAAAATTATTGTAAAGATGTAATGTCTTGAAATTCTTGTGCAACTAAAGTCATAAGGTCAAATTTTGCTTAGCCTTATAAAAGATTTAGGACACCGACTTCGGGCAGATGAAGGGCAGGTGTCCTAGGACTGTGCTTCTCTGTCATTCTTACCTTTGCCTGGTGTGTATTAATAAAATATTTTTACTAACTTTAATTATATCTCTGTCTTCAGTCACAAGAAACGACACTAGAGAAAAAAGTGTCCATACTGCCCTTCATTCTGTAACAATACTCTATAATGGTGTACACAATGGCCAAACTATTTCAACTACTGTAGCTGCTTTAACGTTGTTACTCTCAGTGCACCACTCAGAGTATGTTAACCCACTGTATCTGCTTGTTGAATCACAGCCATATAGCAGCTGAT
>NW_024385234.1:0-26513 GCF_016835505.1 Polypterus senegalus
GTATAAGAAACTTCAAGTATTAAACGTAATTACCTGTTGCCTAATGCTTTTGTCATCCTTCCTTTGAGAAGCAGTGATTGACCATTGCATCCTGAGTAATGTCACGTCAAGTTGTCAGCAGCCTGAACCCACTTCTTCCTGCCCTGGTTGATGATATATAAACACAGGCCCTTGTCATTTTAGGGACATTCTCTGAAAGTGTGAAGTATTTTTACAAGGAATTCACTTTAATTCTTTAAAAACTGCTAAAGAGACAACTTGTACTGTGTTAATGAAATACAGAAAAAATGTCTGCATGTGTATTGTGTGTTCAGTTTGTACAAAATGTTTCACTGCAGCAACCCTATTAGATGGAATATCACGAGGATTATAAAGATGATTCAAAATCAGTCAAGGGTGCTTTTAAAAATAAGTAAACAATTATATAAAATACTTTAAACACTAATGACAGGAATAGAAGTTCTCACCAAATGTAATTCCTTTGTTAAAGGTTTAAGTTCCGCTGTTTCTATAGAACTGTGCACAATGCTGTTCTCTGAAGTATTACATTTATTTGTTCATTTCAGTTCCTAATTCTCTAATGAGTTCATCAAATCACAGATGTCTTCATTATATTTGTTTGTCCAGAGCCGCTCAGGCTCTTCAGTGGTCTCTCCTCACAGCTCCACGGTGGTCCAGCTACTGGCTCTCTGCAGTTTGCTTCTTCTCCCTGTAACTGCTGTTTGTTTCTTTGTTTTTTATGGACAGTTTAACATTAATTTGAACATAACAGCGAGAAACGAATAGATGACGTATGCTTACAAGCTTCAAGAAAATAAAAAGAGACCTGGCATACCTGAACTAATTAACTTTTGTGTCACAAGCTGAAATGCTCTTACACCCAGTGCACAGTGCCGTTTCACAAGGCTACACTTGTATAAGAAAAAGAAAAGACAGAAAAGCCAGGCCTGCTCAGAAGTACGGACAGAGATCGGGAGGTATTTGTACCACCAGTATTTCTGATGCTGCTGAAAAGGGGACTCAAGAAATCTCTGTCGAAAAGACTGTTAATGATACCTGTGCATTTAAAAAGCCTTGTGTGTTCTGCAATGGCCAGCATACTGTTGCTAAATATAATAAAATCAAGGAACTACTGCATAAAGAAAGAATTGACTTTTAAAATCTAAAGGTTTATGTTTTCGCTGTCTCAAACAGGGGCACCTTGGTAAGACCTGTTAAGAAAGAATGAAATGTCAGACATGTTCTTTTCAGCACCCAGACATCCTGCACATCAAAACAGACAGTGGATCAACATCTAAATCTACAGCTAGTGTGGCAACATCTGAAAGGCTCCAGATACAATTGAGCCTTCAAGGGAGAAGAACACAAGTGTTCCTCAAAACTATGAGTAACTATGATGATGATTCAAAGATGTTAACCTAATTTTCTATCTTATCAGATTTACAAGTCTGTGGTCTCAATGATGTTGAATATATTGATTTGCCAAAGGTCTTCACACGGTCTCGATTCCAGTGAACGAGAAAGTATTCCACTACAAGAAGATATCGATAAGTCGGCATATCTTAAAGAGGACGTCTATCTCATATTGACTCTGAAGTTGATCTTTTAAAGGAATCAACTACCCAGAAATCTTCAAGCAGTCACGAATCATACCTAGCCAAGGAGGTGGACCTCATGCTATAAAGACTGCACTTGGATGGGTGGTTAGTGGACCATACAAAGAGATAGATGACCTCGCAGAACAAAGTGGTAAGATGTTGTGGAGCAACCCAGACACAGACAGGCGGACATGCTGTTCTTCACCACCACCGTGTTTATTTACAATTATTTACAAATAATATGGTCCTCAGACCCAGAATACAGTACACAAACCCCACACACACAGTCCTGCCACAAATGCCTTCTTCTCGGGCAGCCTCCATACCTCTCTCGTGCCTTGTCCTTCTTCCACCCGACTCCAGCTTCGAATGAAGGGAGACGGCCCTATACATGACCTGGATGAGCTCAGGTGCTTCCAACACTCTCCGTTGGCCATGCCCCAGCGTGGCAGAAGTGCCGGCTGTTCTCCCGGCAGCTCTCCGGGTATCCTCCTTATTCTTCCCCCCAGCACTTCCTGGTGTGGCGGAAGTGCTGAGGGAACTAGGTCTCAAGGCATAGGGGCGCCTCCTGGCGTGACCACGAGGCCCCTACGGGTGGAGCTTCCATGCCCCTCAACTCGTGGCCCCCAGAGCACCAGGAAGGCGGCCCCCACGTGATCCAGGGTGGGCCTTGACCCTCTTCCGGTCCCTCAGGCGTCCGGCTGGGTCGTTGCCCTGCATCCCTGACAATGTCTAAACATTCAATCAATCGTGTCTCAATAACAGAGATTGAGGATATGCTACTGTAACAGTATAACACAGATTTTCCAAAGCGCAGCTCTGAAGAAAAAGAGGAGATGTCACAGGAGGACATCAAATTCATATGCATAGCCTCAGAATCTGCGAGACTGGTAGGTGGCCACTATTGTTAAAATTTGCCTTTGAAGGATGAAACACTTAAAATGCCGAATAATGCTGTATTGCTGAACAGCGTGCTATAGGACTCAAAAGAAAATTGAGCAAAAATTCAGGTTTCCATGAAGACTATAAAGCCTTCATGAAAGACATTATAGACAATGGTTAAGCTGTTAAGGTACCCAAAGACCTGAATTGCAATGAAGGCAGAGTGTGGTACATCCCACATCATGGTGTGTATCATCCAAGAAAATAAGATTCGAGTGGTCTTTGATTGCTGCCACCTACCAGGGACTTCACTTAATGAACAATTACTAAAGGCCTTGACCTAACTAACACACTCATTGGCGTCCTTACAAGATTCAGAAAGGAGCCAGTAGCCTTGATGGCAGACATTAAGTCAATGTCCTACCAAGTTAAGATACCAGACAAAGACACAGATCTTTTACGTTTTCAATGGTGACCTGAAGGTAAGTTAAGTAAAAACCTTGAAGAATTCAAAATGACGGTACATCTTTTTGGTGCTACTTCATCACCCAGTTGTGCTTCTTATGCTTTGTGTAGAACAAGCCCGAAGTTGTCAGAGATACATTTCCTGAGGAAGCTGTTAACACCGTTCCCAACTTCTACATGGATGATTGTCTAAGCTCAGTGACAACAGAAGAACAAGCAATAAAACTGGCAAAGGACCCCCAAGCTCTATGCCTCAAAGGGGGATTCCATTTGACTAAGTGGGTGAGTAACAACAGAGCAGTTTTATTGTCCATACCTGAAGAAGACAGAGCTCATGAACAAAAGGACTTAGATTTGATCCACAGTCTCCTTCCCACAGAGTGTGCCCTGGGCATCCAGTGGTGCACAGAAACTGACAGTTTCAAATTTCAGATTAAGTTGCAAAACAAGCCCACCACAAGGCGTGGTATCCTGTCTGTTAGCTCAGTTTACGATCCACTTGGTTTTCTAGAACCTGCGTTTCTGCCAGCAAATCTTATTCTAAGAGACTTATGTAAAGAGAAATGTGGGTGGGATGAAGAAGTAGAAGTCAAACACATTCAGAAATGGAAAAAATGGATGGATGATTTGAAGTTACTTACAGACTATAAAGTGAACAGATGCTTCAAACCTACAGGGTTTGGAACCATAAAGACAGCACAAATGCACCATTTTGCAGATGCTAGTGAAGATGGATATGACACTCTCACTTACCTTGTCTTAACCAATGAAGAGGGCAAAAAGCATTGTTCATTCCTGATGGGCAAGTGAAGAGTTGCACCATTGAAGCAGGTCACGATTCCAAGATTGGAGCTGACAGCAGCCGTTGTGGCAGTTAAAATGGGCAAAATGCTTAAAGGTGAGCTTCAAATGCCCTTACAAGAATCAACATTTTGGACTGACAGCACCGATGCTAAAATACATTTAAAAAAACACTTGATTCAAAACCTTTGTTGCCAACAGAATCTTTGTGATCAGAGATCATTCACAACCTTCACAGTGGAGGTACGTCACATCTGCCCTTAACCCGGCTGATCAAGCATCTAGAGGGCTGAGCATAGAAAACCAACCACCGTTCACTAATGCTGGAGTCGATTATTTTGGCCCCTTTCTAGTCAAGAGTGCGGAGTGATCTTCACATGTCTAACAACCAGCACTGCACACATAGAGATCGCACATAGATTAGACACTGATTCTTGTATCCAAGCCATACTCCGATTTACGAGTAGAAGAGGACAAGTTAAAATCATGCGCTCAGACAATGGAACAAATTTTGTTGGAGCAGAAAGAGAGCTACGAGAAGCTATTAAAAAATTTAGAACACAAAAAAATCAGCGCGCTATGATGTAAGAACAAATCAAATTGATTTTCAATCCACCATCAGCCTCTCATCAGGGTGTTGTTTTGGAAAGACAAATCAGAAGCATAAGAAGATCTTAAATTCAACACTAAACCAACAAACACTCGATGATGAAAACCTCCCTACAATGATGTGTGAAGTGGAATCAATACTCAATAACAGACCCTTACAAAGACATCCAGAGGACCCAAAATGATTTGGAGCCACTCACACCCAATCACTTGTTATTAATAAAGACACAAACTGAAATGCCACCTGAACTCGTTTCAGAAAATAAACTGTATCCAAGAAAACGCTGGAAACAAATTTGTTTTGGAAAAGATGGACTAAAGAGTATTTGCCAATACTTCAAGAACATCAAAATGGCTTGCACCAAGAAGATATTTCGAAACAGGAGACGTTCTACTTGTAGACAAAGCTACACCTCGCAATTCCTGGCTAGTGGGTCGAGTCATCGAGACAATGCCAGCTACCAAAAGTGCAGTCAGAAGAGTTTGTGTGCAGACCAAAACCAGCACACTGGACAGACCCGTGAATAAACTGTGCCTGCTTCAAGAAATAGGAAATTTTTTAAATGTTTGTTTGCAGTGTTATTGCTAGTGATTTGAAAACAATAGTAATGTAAAAGTAAAGTCATTGGCTCATATTGAAGAAAAGTATAGTAATTTCTCTCTGCTCCTGCATAGCCAATTAGGGGCCAGAAATGTAACAGCCAGTTTTAGAAAGTTAAAGTTTTGAATTAAACTCATATTAATGTTTGCTTAATTCGAATAGAACATACAATTTCTTCCATAGTCTTTTCCCCCTATAAGTTAGTAAGAGATAGAACCTTCTTACTATAACTGAGAAACAGTCGATAATAAGCTCAGTTGTGTTTAGAACTGGTCCCAGTAAAGAGGACTTGAAAGACCTACTCAGAGATGGGATAAGCATACAGTTTTGTGACCGTTTAGAAATGGTTCAGAAATGATAAGTAAATAGTAATGATTTGAGATGAAACAAGAGTAAACTATGAACTTTTCTTAACTTTAATTTTTTCCTTTTTTACTATTTTAACTTTCTTTTTGTGTGAACCGTTTACTTTGAAACTTAGCTAAACTTTTAAAAATGAAGATATTTTGTCTGTGGAATAATTTCTGCACGCCAGGCTTTTGTTGAATCCCAGTTTTTGAGTTAGAGTTGTTGAACTTTGGTAACTTTGGGGAAACGCAGCTACAGGGAGTCTGTACTAAGATATGCAGGGCTCAATCCATAGCCAAGGAGAACACATTCATAAAGTGTCCCTTTGTTTAAATATACAGTAATCCCTCGCTATATCAGCGCTTTGACTTTCGCGGTTTAACGCTCTATCGCTGGATTTTATATGAAAGCATAACTAAATATATACGGATTTTCGCTGCTTAGCGGTACTCGGACAATGTGTCTTTTACTTCCTGTACATGCTTCCTCAGTTGGTTTGCCCAGTTGATTTCATACAAGGGACGCTATTGGCAGATGACTGAGAAGCTAACCAATCAGAACACGCAGTTAAGTTCCTGCTTGCGAATGCAGTGTTAACCAGGAAGTCTCGTCTCGCTCATTCAGCATCAACGTGTTTGCTGGGTAAAGAGTTGTGCCTTTTATGTTATCTTTGTGCATAGTCAAGCCCTTCATTATGGCTCCAAAACGATCTCTCTGCTTCAGGGCCGTGCAGCGCAAACGGAAGATGTTAACGATTGCCAAAAAGGTAAACGTTTTGGATTTGTTGAGGCTACCCCAACTTTTGGGGGCCCCCCTTCATGCCTTTGGGGGCCCCTTTTTCCCAAACCCCTCCCTTTGGGCGCCCCAGCTGGCAGGTGCCAGGCTGTTCTCCGCAGCTCTCGGTATCCTCCTTATTTTCCCCCCAGCACTTCCTGGTGTGGCGGAAAGTGCTGGGGTAACTAGTCTCAAGGCATGAGGCCTCCTGGCGTGACCACAGGCCCCTCGGGTGGAGCTTCCATGCCCTCAACTCGTGGCCCCAGAGCAGCCAGGAGCGGCCCCAGTGATCCAGGGTGGGCCTTGACCCTCTTCCGGTCCCTCAGGCGTCCGGCTGGGTCGTTGCCCCTGGCATCCCTGACAATGCTAAACATTCAATCAATCGTGTCTCAATAGCAGGTGGGATATGCTACTGTAACAGTATAACACAGATTTTCCAAAGCGCAGCTCTGAAAAAAGCGGAGATGTCACAGGAGGACATCAAATTCATATGCATAGCCTCAGAATCCTGGAGACTGGTAGGTGGCCACTATTGTTAAAATTTGCCTTTGAAGGATGAAACACTAAAATGCGAATAATGGCTGTACTGCTAAACAGCGTGCTATAGGACTCAAAGAAAATTGAGCAAAATTCAGGTTTCCATGAAGACTATAAAGCCTTCATGAAAGACATTATAGACAATGGTTAAGCTGTTCAGGTACCCAAAGAGCCTGAATTGCAATGAAGGCAGAGTGTGTACATCCCACATCATGGTGTGTATCATCCAAGAAAATAAGATTCGAGTGGTCTTTGATTGCACTGCCACCTACCAGGGACTTCACTTAATGAACAATTACTAAAGGCCTTGACCTAACTAACACACTCATTGGCGTCCCTTACAAGATTCAGAAAGGAGCCAGTAGCCTTGATGGCAACATTAAGTCAATGTCCTACCAAGTTAAGATACCAGACAAAGACACAGATCTTTTACGTTTTCAATGGTGACCTGAAGGTAAGTTAAGTAAAAACCTTGGGAAGAATTCAAAATGACAGGACATTTTTTGGTGCTACTTCATCCCAGTTGTGCTTCTTATGCTTTGTAGAAAAAGCCCGAAGTTGTCAGAGATACATTTCCGGGAGGAAGCTGTTAACACCGTTCCCAACTTCTACATGGATGATTGTCTAAGCTCAGTGACAACAGAAGAACAAGCAATAAAACTGGCAAAGGACCCCAAGCTCTATGCCTCAAAGGGGGATTCCATTTGACTAAGTGGGTGAGTAACAACAGAGCAGTTTTATTGTCCATACCTGAAGAAGACAGAGCTCATGAACAAAAGGACTTAGATTTGATCCACAGTCTCCTTCCCACAGAGTGTGCCCTGGGCATCCAGTGGGTGCACAGAAACGGACAGTTTCAAATTTCAGATTAGTTGCAAACAAGCCCACCACAAGGCGTGGTATCCTGTCTGTTAGCTCAGTTTCAGATCCACTTGGTTTTCTAGAACCTGCGTTTCTGCCAAGCAAATCTTATTCTAAGAGACTTATGTAAAGAGAAATGTGGGTGGGATGAAGAAGTAGAAGTCAAACACATTCAGAAATGGAAAAATGGATGGATGATTTGAAGTTACTACAGACTATAAAGTGAACAGATGCTTCAAACCTACAGGGTTTGGAACCATAAAGACAGCACAAATGCACCATTTTGCAGATGCTAGTGAAGATGGATATGACACTCTCACTTACCTTGTCTTAACCAATGAAGAGGGCAAAAAGCATTGTTCATTCCTGATGGGCAAGTGAAGAGTTGCACCATTGAAGCAGGTCACGATTCCAAGATTGGAGCTGACAGCAGCCGTTGTGGCAGTTAAAATGGACAAAATGTTAAAAGGTGAGCTTCAAACGCCCTTACAAGAATCAACATTTTGGACTGACAGCACAGCTGGTATAAAATACATTTAAAAAAACACTTGATTCAAAACCTTTGTTGCCAACAGAATCTTTGTGATCAGAGATCATTCACAACCTTCACAGTGGAGGTACGTCATCTGCCCTTAACCCGGCTGATCAAGCATCTGAGGGCTGAGCATAGAAAACCAACCACCGTTCACTAATGCTGGAGTCGATTATTTTGGCCCTTTCTAGTCAAGAGGTACGGAGTGATCTTCACATGTCTAACAACCAGCACTGCACACATAGAGATCGCACATAGATTAGACACTGATTCTTGTATCCAAGCCATACTCCGATTTACGAGTAGAAGAGGACAAGTTAAAATCATGCGCTCAGACAATGGAACAAATTTTGTTGGAGCAGAAAGAGAGCTACGAGAAGCTATTAAAAAAATTTAGAACATAAAAAATCAGCGCGCTATGATGTAGAACAAATCAAATTGATTTTCAATCCACCATCAGCCTCTCATCAGGGTGTTGTTTTGGAAAGACAAATCAGAGCATAAGAAAGATCTTAAATTCAACACTAAACCAACAAACACTCGATGATGAAAACCTCCTACAATGATGTGTGAAGTGGAATCAATACTCAATAACAGACCCCTTACAAAGACATCAGATGACCCAAATGATTTGGAGCCACTCACACCCAATCACTTGTTATTAATAAAGACACAAACTGAAATGCCACCTGAACTCGTTTCAGAAAATAAACTGTACCCAAAAGAAAACGCTGGAAACAAATTTGTTTTGGAAAAGATGGACTAAAGAGTATTTACCAATACTTCAAGAACATCAAAATGGCTGGCACCAAGAAGATATTTCGAAACAGGAGACGTTCTACTTGTAGACAAAGCTACACCTTGCAATTCCTGGCTAGTGGGTCGAGTCATCGAGACAATGCCAGCTACCAAAAATGCAGTCAGAAGGATTTGTGTGCAGACCAAAACCAGCACACTGGACAGACCCGTGAATAAACTGTGCCTGCTTCAAGAAATAGGAAATTTTTAAATGTTTGTTTGCAGTGTTATTGCTAGTGATTTAAAAACAATAGTAATGTAAAAGTAAAGTCATTGGCCATATTGAAGAAAAGTATAGTAATTCTCTCTGCTCCTGCATAGCCAATTAGGGGCCAGAAATGTAACAGCCAGTTTTAGAAAGTTAAAGTTTTGAATTAAACTCATATTAATGTTTGCTTAATTCGAATAGAACATACAATTTCTTCCATAGTCTTTTCCCCCTATAAGTTAGTAAGAGATAGAACCTTCTTACTATAACTGAGAAACAGTGATAATAAGCTCAGTTGTGTTTAGAACTGGTCCCAGTAAAGAGGGACTTGAAAGACCTACTCAGAGATGGGATAAGCATACAGTTTTGTGACCGTTTAGAAATGGTTCAGAAATGATAAGTAAATAGTAATGATTTGAGATGAAACAAGAGTAAACTATGAACTTTTCTTACCTTTAATTTTTTTCCTTTTTTACTATTTTAACTTTCTTTTTTGTGTGAACCGTTTACTTTGAAACTTAGCTAAACTTTTAAAAATGAAGATATTTTGTCTGTGGAATAATTTCTGCACTGCCAGGCTTTTGTTGAATCCCAGTTTTGAGTTAGAGTTGTTGAACTTTGGTAACTTTGGGAAACGCAGCTACAGGGAGTCTGTACTAAGATATGCAGGGCTCAATCACATAGCCAAGGAGAACACATTCATAAAGTGTCCCTTTTTTTTAAATATACAGTAATCCTCGCTATATAGCTTTGACTTTCGCGGTTTTAACTCTATCGCGGATTTTATGTAAAGCATAACTAAATATAAAAGCGGATTTTGCTGCTTCAGGTACTGGGACAATGTGTCTTTTACTTCCTGTACATGCTTCCTCAGTTGGTTTGCCCAGTTGATTTCATACAAGGGACGCTATTGGCAGATGACTGAGAAGCTAACCAATCAAACACGCAGTTAAGTTCCTGCTTGCCGAATGCAGTGTTAACCAGGAAAGTCTCGTCTCGCTCATTCAGCATCAACGTGTTTCGCTGGGTAAAGAGTTGTGCCTTTTTATGTTTATCTTTGTGCATAGTCAAGCCCTTCATTATGGCTCCAAAACGATCTGCTACTGCTTCAGGGGCCGTGCGAGCGCAAAGCGGAAGATGTTAACGATTGCCAAAAGGTAAACGTTTTGGATTTGTTGAAGGCTATGATTCTTTTTATTTAAAAGTAGGAAAGGAATATAAGATCTACAGCCACAGTGTCCTTTTAACCAGGGTGCAAAACGAGTTGTAAGTGGATGTAATAAGGCAGTAGTCTGGATGGAATCTGCTTTAGATTTGGTTGAAGACTGCCAGAAGAGAACAACGCAGTGCTCTCGCTAAGTGGCCTTGAAGAGCTAACGCCTCCTTTGTTGTGCAGTAAAATTAACTCATTGTTATCGGACAAGTCATCATGTCATTGTTGGTGAGTAACCATAATTAATTTTCTACTTACAGTACTTAGTACATGTCGCGCTTAGTGTCACTGTACACATTTACTGTATACTATTTTCTTGCATTGTGCATTTATTGCTGGTGGCCTGTCTATCGAATGGCTGTAAAATATGTGAATCGGAACCTCAATATCTTTAAAATAATATTTGGTTTTACTGTATATAAACAGTGTGTTATATACATAATTTCAGTGATCTTACCTAATATCTAAGAGAATACAAAGGGATTATGCTGTATAACTCTGCGGGAATATTTATAAACAGTGTGGAGAGTTTATAGGAGCTTAAAATATATAAAAATAACCATACAAACATATAGTTTCTCCATGGATTTTCACCTATCAGGGGTCTGAGCAACCCAGCGATGGTGGAGGATTACTGTATTTAAAACACAGGAAATGACCACAGGCTTCTGTTTCTGGTGGCTGATGATGGTGTTGAACTCTTTTAACGATCAGTAGTTTGGCGTTGGAGAACTTTGAGAACTCAGATTACTTTAAAATGATTTTTAATAACCAGGTTCATTGTTATCCCATTTACATGGGCTTTGTAAACACACCTGCACTTAGAGGATTTCTTACACCCTCTTGTAATACACCCGCTTCCAGTTTCATACATATTAAAAGACCTTTAAAAGCTTCATCGGTTCACTTCAGACTTAAAAAAGTTCACAATTAATGCCAGGAGGATTATTCTAAGAATAGTATCACCTTCCAAAATGTCCCTTCGAAGAATGACTAAAATGTACCAGTTTAAGTAATGAGGTTCATTGAAGTTGATGATGTAGTTGTAGAACTTCTGTCACTGATGAAGCCTGAGGCACAAGTGCTGTTACTTCAGTGTCTTTGAAACAAGAATATAAAACTTATAAGGGTCCAATCAACACAATAATTACTAAGACAGGCAAGAATGCCCTTAAAATACTTCTCAGTGTGTCCCTAAATAAAGATGTTAGCCATTCTGCCGTTGTTTTTGAAAGTAAGCCACATCATGTGAGCCTGCAGCCCTTGTACTACGTTTGGGTACAGGGTCCATGTCTGTAAATATTGTGAGGGATATCGGGTAACACTGAGAACAAACCTCTGATGGACTAACAACATGTCATGCAAATTTGGAGACCACAGTCATCGGGTGGTCCAAAGAACAGTCAGATGAGCAACAACATGCACAATATAACAAGAAGCCCACCACTCAGGATAGCATCTCTGCAAGCAGGCAAAGTCATTTATACAGCTGTGAATGCCTGCAGTTCATTCTTTTTAGGTTTAACCCACCATGACAGCTGTGACTTATTCAGACCCCACACACTGGACTGTGTTTCCTCAAACATACGGTGAAAGGCCTGTGGTGTTTTCACAAAGTCTTTAAGATGAACTTGATGCAGCTGAGTTTACACACAGTCTTAATACACAACAGTATGCTGATGAGCTGTGATGTGCTCTCAACACACAAGCTGTCATCATATAAAGTTACATTTTGACAATATCAAAAAATGGACACCTGGGTCATGTCCTGTGTGGAAATATCAGAACCAGGAGTGTATCACTGCATTCAGAACACCTCAGTCAGTAACTCACGAATGGAGGTGTCACCCGATGGCATTACTAGTACCTGCGGACTCCACGTCACACTTTCCGCTGCTGATAATCTACTTCAAGCATGCATGAATAATTTACGGCATAACAGCATGTCACTACCTGATTGGTACCCACCTGGATTTACAGTACACCTCACAAGGGACATTAAGTGATCATAATGAGAATATTAGGGAAGGATTTTCGCTTGATCTGCATGTGTTCATTATATCTTGTGCTGGATTAACGCTGTGCTCCTCACTATGCACAACAGATTGGGTAGTGACAGGGGACGGGCCCCAAGTGTATGCGCTAGCCACTTGCATCACAAATTCTGTGGGGATGTATACGACTTCATGTACTGAATAGATGAACCAACAATTTACCATTTCAAAGTACCAGTGAAAAACAAGACTGCCAACAAGACTACAGCTCTGGTCCCTATGTGCTCACAGAGTTCCTGTTCTTTGATTGGTTGTGCAAAGCAGCGTGCATGGAACTGGCATGTTGTATTGTTTGATTGTGCTCCAGGCAGCTGGCAACTCTTTTCTTTCCGGTCTATCAGAGGCAGATGCCTTGTAAATACTTATCTTATTATATAGAAAGGTATAAAAAACTGGCCAAGTAACTATGGGCCAGTAAGCGTATCATGCCTCGAAGGAAAGTTCATGCTAGGAATTACTTAGGAGAAGCTTAAGCAGCACATAGGGAAGAACAAGACTTTTACTGAAAATCAGTATTGGTTCAGTTGAAGGTGGTCAGGTCTTACTAATATGATGGAATTCTTTGAGGAAGAAACAAAAATATGATCAGACCTGTTGAGATGATATTACTTATTCAGTCTTCATAAAGCATTTGATAAGGTACCACATGAGACATTGAGTATCAAACTACAGGAAGTGGGAGTTCACGATGTGGTGTGTAGATGGCTGGGATCTGTCTAAAACACAGGAAGAGTGTAAATGAACAAATGAACAAGCCTTCTTCTACCCAAGTAGGTTCTAGAGTGCGTCCTCAAGAGTCTTCAGTCCCATGCAGATATCAGCGGGCCTCTCCTAACGTTTGCTGGGTGCAGTCCTACTGAAAAGAATAAAAGTGAAAAAACACTAACTTACAAGTACTATAAATTTACACCAGCTGTTATAGGCGCAATACAAATATATTTGTTTGTTGTATAATATTAACAATAAGAGCAGCTCACTACTCAAATGGAAACATGGGGCAGGTCAGCCCCCGAACCAGGGACTCTTGATTACAAGTCAGCAATTCTACCGCTGTGCCGCTCATCCTTGAACCTTTGTGAAAGTGTTAATTTGACCTTTGGACTTCAGGCTTCACACATTATATAGTTTATGTCTACATTTTGTCATTTACTACTAAAATATGAAAAACCTTTCTGCTTTAACAATGTGTTTTTCAGGTTATTGTAGATACGAACACGTGAAATGCTTGTGTTCCAAATACGCAAATATTATTTCCATTCTAAAACTCCAGTACTTTACTCTCCCTGATAATAAAGGCAAAAGCTGGGAGAACTTTGTGCCTGTTCTGTGCAGTGAGGGCTGGAATAGCAGGCTACTTGCTGCTTGTCTTGATCGGTACATTTACAAGACAAAAGCGCTAATGGAGAGGTGCAAAGGGTTTAAGATGGGCCGGGAAACTACAAATTATTTCTAGGCTTTGGTATTTCTAGTGTTAAACCTTACAGCATTAATAAGGTAAAAATAAATTATACTATAACACTTTAACAATTTAAAGAACATGATAAAAATAAAATCATTTGAGGTGTGTCTAATTTGATGTTTTATTTTTGTGCTCTCTCGTATGTTGCATCAATACTACAAAGACAAATTGGTAATCAATATTAGTGCACCAAGCAAGAAAAGAGAATTCTAGGAAGGAGACACTTTCGACATCTTCATCAGTGCAGCAGATTGTGTAACCTGCAGCTTGTCAGCCTTTGGTTGAGGGGAAAGAGAAGAGCCACAGGGGAAAAAATAAAATAAAACTCAGTACAAATTGGAGAAACCTGAGACGAGATCTAACACCAGAGAGCAAAGTCAAGGGAAATTTTAAAAGCAAAATGACTTCAGCTGTGTGTATTTATATAATGGCATTTCACTTGAACACACATCACGAACAGGAAATACGATGAGCTGAATGAAATTTAGAATTATTTGAGTGAGTGGACTGTCACAGCTTTGTCTGTAATTAGTGACACAACTTGACACAAGAAACTTTCACGTGTTTGAAATCAACATGCTGAGGTTTATCTAATCACCACGGATATCAAGCATCAGGTCTTTGTTAATGATCACTGAAAAGACACTTGTGATCCCAAATTTTTACTAAAGCATTCATTTCAAAGATATGTATTGTGCCGTTAGATTTATAATTGCATACAAGATAACTGAACACTTTTGTGTATGAAGTAGCAGGAGCCATTGTGCTCTACAACAACCCTGCAGCCATTTGACAAATGAAGAGAAATAAAGCCTGAGCAATTTATCTTTTGCTGATCAAATTGAATAAACATGTACTTATGCAATATTTATCTAAGCATAAATAATACGAATAAAAGGCTGAGAGAAACAGCATGACTGAAAAGTGAGGAAGTTCAACAACAGCTGCAGAAACCCAAGAGCAGAACTTGAAATCAGTGAGAAAAGGAAAGGTGATGTGCATCCCCCTGAAGAGTATTCACAGTCATCACCAATACCATCACTCAGTCGAGTTCATGAACAACATTAAAATAGTCCTCAGGATTTGTATATCCCGTGACAGCCCGTATTAAAGGAAGGTTCAATCCCTGAATTGTTTTCCATGGTGTATTAGAGTTTTGCTTCAAGCAACACTCAGTTTACACACAAAGCACAGCCGTCTGCATGTCCTTGATAGTGCCGTGCAACCATCTACACAATCTTCTCCTGTATTTCACTAACAATTCTTCTGAGCTAATTGGTGTATCAAAGACACAAATGAAGGCAAAGAGTCTAACTCTAGAATCCCTGAAGCCTATGAAAAAAGTTGTAATGCCAGGCTGTTTAAAATTCCCTCTCGCCTTCTCATCAGCACCTTTTGTTTTACAAATGTGTCGATCACGCAATCAGCCTGCTATCCATCCCTCCCACCTGATGCAACTCAAGTCTCTTTTTCTGGATGTGAGGTGTCTGTTGTTGTAGACTAGCAGAATACCCGCTTGCAGCAGAATAGTGTGTTAAAGAAGGCGAAAAAAAAAGGAAAAATTTTAAAAATAGCGTAACATGATTGTTAATGTAATTGTTTTGTCATTGATATGAGTGTTGTTCTCATATCTATCTATCTATCTATCTATATATCTCATCTATCTATCATATATATATATATATCTCTATCTATCCCATCTATCTATATCTATATATATATATATTGTGCAGTGGAATAGTGTTAAAGAAGGGAAGAAAGGAAACATTTTGAAATAATGTAACATGTTGTCAAAGTAATTGTTTTGTGTATTTGGGCAAACGTCACAAGTTTTTCATCTAGCTGCATCAGAAAATGTACCTGACGTCTGACCGCCTCCTCTTTTACCCCTTTTCTCACAGCTTGGATTGCTGCTGTCATAACACACACACACAAACACACACACACACACACATACATAATATATATATACATATATATACACATACATATCTTCATATGTATATACTGTACATATCTACATATACACTATATATATACATATACTACATCATATATACAACACACATACACACACACACAAATTATATATATGTGTGTGTGTGTGTGTATGTATATATATATATATATATATATATATATATATATATATATAAAATGTAGATGGGTGTGTGTTTGTGTATATATATATATATAATACACATACATACAATATATATACACATACATATACTTTGTGTATGTTTGTATGTTCTATATGTGTGTTGTATAGCTTTGGTCACTGAGTGCAAGGGAAAAATAATAAAATATAGTCTATAAGTTATTAAACAGTAAAACATTAACGTTTTAAAGTACAGGTACATTGAGCACTACTGGTGGTTGGGGTAAACTACATTTTAAAGACTGTGTAACACAACAGGTAAGTAACTAACAGCAGCTAAAATGTATATGGATCATCTCTCGGTAGTTGATCCCTTTTGAAAGACGCTAAAGACGGCTGTGGTATAGAAATTACATTTTCTATGTGAGCGCTCAAATTTGTGCCTCTGGTAATGTGCCTACCGGCATTTAAAGAAAATTAGTTTTGTGTCTTCTGCAGTGTTAAAGAGAAAGGCTTTGGTTTGGGATAAAGGAAAAAAGGTGTAAAGAAAGGAAAGTTGCCTTTTTCTTTATATAGTATAGAGAGATGTTAGGGACGTTATGATCGCCTTTTGGGGACAGTCTTGGGGTGGGTCTTGTGAGACTGGTGAGCGTCCGCCATTAATCAGCTGTGATGGCACTGTCAGTCCTCCACTCGTATGCGTGTCTTCATAATCCGAGCTGACAACCTCATAATCGTAGCGTGCAAAGAAAGTGCGGGAAAGCCTTAATATTAGTTTGCGTGGTGTAGAATAGGGTCCCCTGTTTGCACTTGTCTGGGCTATAAGCGCGGGGAGGATGAAAAAATTAAAAGTGCTCACTTTGACTTAAAGCAGAGGCAGTCAGCGTCTCAAAGGCGGCACAGCTATGCATGCGCTGGCTGCTCGACTTTGCAGGGCAGCAGACTACAGTTTTTGCAGACCGTTCATGATATCAAAGTCTCAAGCTCTTTGGAGGTCATTCATATATTATATATATAGCAAAATACCCAGCACTGGAGAATAATGTTAAAGAAGTAATGAAAAGAAAGGAAACATTTTAATAATAACGTAACATGATTGACATTGTCTTGAGTGTTGCTGTCATATATATGCCTGCCTAAATAAGTCACCCTCGCTTTGCTCTTACTTTTTACCGTTCATTTAATCATGGCTAATGGCGGAAAAATTATAAAATGGAAGGAGGATGGCTTTACCAAAACAATTATTGATGGCGAAT
The DNA here is from genome assembly GCF_016835505.1 of Polypterus senegalus. Lineage (NCBI taxonomy): Eukaryota > Metazoa > Chordata > Cladistia > Polypteriformes > Polypteridae > Polypterus > Polypterus senegalus. Next base: position 17,098 of record NW_024385234.1, read on the forward strand.
CGATTATTCATAAAGCTTGAATTGGTGATCTGTTTTTTTGTGTTAACCTCATATTTTTTCATACTTTCTTCTCAAACTAAGGTGGTGCGAGGGTAAAATGAATCGGGATCGCTGATCAATGTAATCCGTGTACCAGAAAATCATGCATTGACAAAGCTCCCTTTGCTTGTAATCAAAGTGTGATTAAATGCATTTTTTTAGCGTGTTATGGAGCCCTGCATGAAGCTTCTCTGCTGTGCTTGTGCTAAGAAAAGGAAAGATTTTAAAAATAGCATTAACACGATTGTCAATGTAACGTTTTGTAAGTAGTGCCTGGAGGATTCATGTGTAGAAACTCTGGAGACAGGGGTGTGTATTAACTTGTGGATTTTTTTGGGAGTATTTGGTGGCAGTGTGACAAAGTTGCTTGGAAAACGGCGGCGCGGCTCAGCTCAGACCGAATTAGATGAATGGGAGGAGATGATGGCTGGACTCCCCCGCCTTAACTGTCAATCCCCACAAACACAGTCTCGGAATTTGCAACACACCCTTCACCTACAATTTTAACAGTTTACAAAGTGATCAAAACTCTCGTTTATATCCTGCGTCCTCTCATTAAACTTTTATCCCGCATTACCTGTGGGCATGTGAAAGCCAGCGTAGCCTGTCTATGAACTTAATGTAAGTTTAGGTTTAAACCCTTTCTTTTCCGAGGTACAGCAGTCATGAATATGGTAGTATATGTCACTTCGCTCGCTTCTTTTGTTTTTACGCTGTCTTCTCAATTATATAATGCATGTTTTCTTAAGCGCTTTTGGAGGTCTTCCTGGTTTTCACTGCGTTGACAATCAGTTCCTGATCGTGGAGGCGTGATGATGTCACCGACTCCGCCCCGTCATTCAGCTCAACTCCATTACAGTTAATGGAGAAAATACCTTCCAGTTATGACCATTAGGCGTAGAATTTGAAATGAAACCTGTCCAACTTTGTAAGTAAGGTGTAAGGAATGAGCCTGCCAAATTTCAGCCTTCTACCACGGGAAGTTGGAGAATTAGTGATGAGTCAGTGAGTGAGTCAGTGAGTGAGTGAGTGAGTGAGTGAGTGAGGGCTTTGCCTTTTATTAGTATAGATAGTAAATAATATATCATCATTTGTAACACATGCATTCCATGTGTGTTCCGTTTTTACAGTAATCTGTGTAAACACATTGTTAAAGTAGAAACTTTCATATTTAGTAATAAATGTTACACATGTAAGCATAAACTATGGAATTTTGAAGCTTGAAGTCCAAATATCAAATAAAGACTTTCACAAAGGTAGAAGTTTAACAAAACAAGTGCACTTCTATTCAAGAATGTTACTGAAGAAAATAAATTGGGTTAGGGTATAGAGCTGTCTTATAATCAAGAGGCTGTGGGTTCGATTTCAGGTCCTTACAGTATTTCCATTTTTTAGTAGTGAGCTGCTATTTTATTACTATAATAGAATAAAAACATAAATTTAATTTGAGTTTGTACCAGCCAGTGTAAATGTATGGCACTTGCAAAGGTTGGCGTTTTTATTTTAATTTTGTTTATTTTATTTATTTATTTTATTAAGTCGGACAAGTATTAAGCAGCTGTAGCTTATCCCAATGAGTACAGACTCTTTCTGTTCTATAAGTAATTATTGTTGACAAGGCCCCTCGCTCTTGCAGCCTTCATGGATGATCCACAGACCACCCTTCTATTGTCCTAAGGTCCTTAAGCCCCCTTAATATGTAATAAAGTCATTGTGTTTTTATATATCTATTATACAGTGCCTATGGGGTGCCAAACAGGCAATTACAATGATTTTTGGAATATATAAAGTCATTCCTGAATATATAAATTTGGCGTCAGAATATATTAAGTCATTACTGAATATATAAAGTCAACGTTGGAATATATAAACTAATTTTTTGAATATATAAAGTCAGCATTGGAATATATAAAATCATTCCCAAATATATAAAATTTCCTTGCTTGTCATTTCACTCATACTAGTGAAAGGTAAACTTTAACAGAAGCCACTCAGACTCGATTGGGCTTGTAGGTTCATCCAAAATGCCCATACAAAAGAATAAATATAGCGTTCAAAATGCAGGGCACATATATCATTTGAATGAATTAACTGAACAGTGGGCTTTTAAAATGTATTATTCTACTGAAGGATGTTTTTTGTTAACTTTACCGTTCCCAGTTATTCATATCCAGGAGGTATTCTAAGTGTACACCTTCAAATTCCCTTCGAAAGAATGACTAAAATGTACAGTTTAAGTAATGAGGTTCATTGAAGTTGATGATGTAGTTGTAGAACTTCTGTCACTGATGAAGCCTGAGGCACAAGTGCTGTACTTCAGTGTCTTTGAAACAAGAATATAAAACTATAAGGGTCAATCAACACAATAATTACTAAGACAGGCAAGAATGCCCTTAAAATACTTCTCAGTGTGTCCTAAATGAAGATGTTAGCCATTCTGCTCGTTGTTTTTGAAAGTAACCACATCATGTGAGCCTGCAGCCTTGTACTACGTTTGGTGTACAGGGTCCATGTCTGTAAATATTGTGAGGGGATATCAGGTACAACACTGAGAACAAACCTCTGATGGACTAACAACATGTCATGCAAATTTGGAGGACCACAGTCATCGGGTGGTCCAAAGAACAGTCAGATGAGCAACAACATGGCCAATATAACAAGAAGCCCACCACTCAGGATAGCATCTCTGCAAGCAGGCAAAGTCATTTATACAGCTGTGAATGCCTGCAGTTCATTCTTTTTAGGTTTAACCCACCATGACAGCTGTGACTTATTCAGACCCACACACTGGACTGTGTTTCCTCAAACATACGGTGAAAGGCCTGTGGTGTTTTCACAAAGTCTTTAAGATGAACTTGATGCAGCTGAGTTTACACACCCAGTCTTAATACACAACAGTATGCTGATGAGCTCAGTGATGTGCTCTCAACACACAAGCTGTCATCATATAAAGTTACATTTTGACAATATCAAAAATGGGACAACTGGGTCATGTCCTGTGTGGAAATATCAGAGCCAGGAGTGTATCACTGCCATTCAGAACACCTCAGTCAGTAACTCACGAATGGAGGTGTCACCCCCGATGGCATTACTAGTACTCTAAGCGGACTCCACGTCACACTTTCCGCTGCTGACTAATCTACTTCGCATGCATGAATAATTTACGGCATAAACACGCATGTCACTACCTGATTGGTACTCCACCTGGATTTACAGTACACCTCACAAGGGGGTACATTAAGTGATCATAATGAGAATATTATGGAAGGACTTGCTTGATCTGCATGTGTTCATTATATCTTGTGCTGGATTAAGCTTGCTGTCTCCTCACTATGCACAACAGATTGGGTAGTGACAGGGACGGGCCCCAAGTGTATGCGCTAGCCACTTGCATCACAAATTCTGTGGGGATGTATACGTTAACTTCATGTACTGAATAGATGAACCAACAATTTACCATTTCAAAGTACCAGTGCAAAACAAGACTGCCAACAAGACTACAGCTCTGGTCCCTATTGCTCACAGAGTTCCTGTTCTTTGATTGGTTGTGCAAAGCAGCGTGGCATGGAACTGGCATGTTGTATTGTTTGAAGTTGTGCTCCAGGCAGCTGGCAACTCTTTTTCTTTCCGGTCTATCAGGGCAGATGCCTTGTAAATACTTATCTTATTATATAGAAAGGTATAAAAACTGGCCAAGTAACTATGGGCCAGTAACGTATCATGCCTCGAAGGAAAGTTCATGCTAGGAATTACTTAGGAGAAGCTTAAGCAGCACATGGCAAGAACAAGACTTTTACTGAAAATCAGTATTGGTTCAGTTGAAGGTGGTCAGGTCTTACTAATATGATGGAATTCTTTGAGGAAGAAACAAAAAAATATGATCAGACCTGTTGAGATGATATTACTTATTCAGTCTTCATAAAGCATTTGATAAGGTACCACATGAGACATTGAGTATCAAACTACAGGAAGTGGGAGTTCACGATGTGGTGTGTAGATGGCTGGTGATCTGTCTAAAACACAGGAAGAGTGTAAATGAACAAATGAACAAGCCTTCTTCTACCCAAGTAGGTTCTAGAGTGCGTCCTCAAGAGTCTTCAGTCCCATGCAGATATCAACGGGCCTCTCCTAACGTTTGCTGGGTGCAGTCCTACTGAAGAGAATAAAAGTGAAAAAAAACACTAACTTTTACAAGTACTATAAATTTACACCAGCTGTTATAGGCGCAATACAAATATATTTGTTTGTTGTATAATATTAACAATAAGAGCAGCTCACTACTCAAAATGTAAACATCTGAGGCAGTCAGCCTCGAACCAGGGACTCTTGATTACAAGTCAGCAATTCTTACGCTGTGCACGTCATCCTTGAACCTTTGTGAAAGTGTTAATTTGACCTTTGGACTTCAGGCTTCACACATTATATAGTTTATGTCTACATTTTGTCATTTACTACTAAAATATGAAAAACCTTCTGCTTTAACAATGTGTTTACACAGGTTATTGTGATACGGGAACACGTGAAATGCTTGTGTTCCAAATACGATATTATTTCCATTCTAAAACTCCAGTACTTTACTCTCCCTGATAATAAAGGCAAAAGCTGGGAGAACTTTGTGCCTGTTCTGTGGTAGTGAGGGCTGGAATAGCAGGCTACTTGCTGCTTGTCTTGATCGGTACATTTACAAGACAAAAGCGCTAATGGAGAGGTGCAAAGGGTTTAAGATGGGCCGAATCTACAAATTATTTCGTAGGCTTTGGTATTTCTAGTGTTAAACCTTACAGCATTAATAAGGTAAAAAATAAATTATACTATAACACTTTAACAATTTAAAGAACATGATAAAAAATAAAATCATTTGAGAGTGTGTCTAATTTGATGTTTTATTTTTGTGCCTCTCTCTATGTTGCATCAATACTACAAAGACAAATTGGTAATCAATATTAGTGCACCAAGCAAGAAAAGAGAATTCTAGGAAGGAGACACTTTCGACATCTTCATCAGTGCAGCAGATTGTGTAACCTGCAGCTCGTCAGCCTTTGGTTAGGGGAAAGGAAGAGCCACCAAGGGAATAAATAAAATAAAGCTCAGTACAAATTGGAGAAACCTGAGACGAGATCTAACACCAGAGAGCAAAGTCAAGGAATTTAACAGCAAAATGACTTCAGCTTGTGTATTTATATAATGGCATTTCCTTGAACACACATCACGAACAGGAAATACGATGAGCTGAATGAAATTTAGAATTATTTGAGTGAGTGGACTGTCACAGCTTTGTCTGTAATTAGTGACACAACTTGACACAAGAAACTTTCACGTGTTTGAAATCAACATGCTGAGGTTTATCTAATCCACACGGATATCAAGCATCAGGTCTTTGTTAATGATCACTGAAAAGACACTTGTGATCCAATTCTTACTAAAGCATTCATTTCAAAGATATGTATTGTGCCGTTAGATTTATAATTGGCATACAAGATAACTGAACACTTTTTGTGTATGAAGTAGCAGGAGCCATTGTGCTCTACAACAACCCTGCAGCCATTTGACAAATGAAAGAGAAATAAAGCCTGAGCAATTTATCTTTTGCTGATCAAATTGAATAAACATGTACTTATGCAATATTTATCTAAGCATAAATAATACGAATAAAAGGCTGAGAGAAACAGCATGACTGAAAAGTGAGGAAGTTCAACAACAGCTGCAGAAACCCAAGAGCAGAACTTGAAATCAGTGAGAGAAAGGAAAGGTGATGTGCATCCCACTGAAGAGTATTCACAGTCATCACCAATACCATCACTGAGTCGAGTTCATGAACAACATTAAAATAGTCCTCAGGATTTGTATATCCCGTGACAGCCCGTATTAAAGGAAGGTTGCAATCCCTGAATTGTTTTCCATGGTGTATTAGAGTTTTTTCTTCAAGCAACACTCAGTTTACACACAAAGCACAGCCACCTGCATGTCCTTGATAGTGCCGTGCAACCATCTCACACAATCTTCTCCTGTATTTCACTAACAATTCTTCTGAGCTAATTGGTGTATCAAAGACACAAATGAAGGCAAAGAGTCTAACTCTAGAATCCCTGAAGCCTATGAAAAAAGTTGTAATGCCAGGCTGTTTAAAATTCCCTCTCGCCTTCTCATCAGCACCTTTTGTTTTACAAATGTGTCGATCAGCGCAATCAGCCTGCTATCCCATCCCTCCCACCTGATGCAACTCAAGTCTCTTTTTCTGGATGTGAGGTGTCTGTTATTGTAGACTAGCAGAATACCAGCATGCGAGATAGTGTGTTAAAGAAGGTACGAAAAGAAAAGGAAAAATTTTAAAAATAGCGTAACATGATTGTTAATGTAATTGTTTTGTCATTGATATGAGTGTTGTTCTCATATCTATCTATCTATCTATCTATATATCTCTATCTATCTATCTATATATATATATATATCTCTATCTATCTATCTATCTATATCTATATATATATATATATGTGTGGAGAAGTAGTGTGTTAAAAAAGGGAAAAGAGAAGAAAGGAAACATTTTGAAATAATGTAACATGATTGTCAAAAGTAATTGTTTTGTGTATTTGGCAAGCGTCACAAAGTTTTTCATCTAGCTGCATCAGAAAATGTACCCTGACGTCTGACCGCCTCCTTTTACGTTTTCTCACAGCTTGGATTGCTGCTGTCATATACACACACACACAACACACACACACACACACACACATACATATATATATATATACATATATATACACATACATATCTTCATATGTATATACTGTACTATATCTCATATACACTATATATATACATACCTATCTACATCATATATACACACACATACATACACACACACAAATTATATATATGTGTGTGTGTGTTGTATGTATTATATATATATATATATATATATATATATATATATATATATAAAATGTAGATGGGTGTGTGTTTGTGTATATATATATATATATACAATACATACAAAATATATACACATACATATACTTTGTGTATGTTTGTATGTGTCTATATGTGTGTGTATAGCTTTGGTCACTGAGTGCAAGGGAAAAATAATAAAATATAGTCTATAAGTTATTAAACAGTAAAACATTAACGTTTTAAAAGATACAGGTACATTGAGCACTACTGGTGGTTCGGTAAACTACATTTTAAAGACTGTGTAACACAACAGGTAAGTAACTAACAGCAGCTAAAATGTATATGGATCATCTCTCGGTAGTTGATCCCTTTTGAAAGAGCGCTAAAGACGGCTGTGGTATAGAAATTACATTTTCTATGTGAGCGCTCAAATTTTTGCCTCTGGTAATTGTGCCTACCGGCATTTAAAGAAAATTAGTTTTGTGTCTTCTGCAGTGTTAAGAGAAAGGCTTTGGTTTGGGATAAAGGAAAAAGGTGTAAAGAAAGGAAAGTTGCCTTTTTTTTTTATATAGTATAGAGATGTGTTTGGACGTTATGATCGCCTTTTGGGACAGTCTTGGGGTGGGTCTTGTGCAGACTGGTGAGCGTCCGCCATTAATCAGCTGTGATGGCACTGTCAGTCCTCCACTTTCGTTGCGTGTCTTCATAATCCGAGCTGACAACCTCATAATCGTAGCGTGCAAAAGAAAGTGCGAATCGCCTTAATATTAGTTTGCCGTGGTGTAGAATAGGGTCCCGTGTTTGCACTTGTCTGGGCTATAGCGCGGGGAGGATGAAAAAATTAAAAGTGCTCACTTTGACTTAAAGCAGAGCGCAGTCAGCGTCTCAAAGGCCGGCACAGCTATGCATCGCTGGCTGCTCGACTTTACAGGGCAGCAGACTACAGTTTTTGCAGACCGTTCATGATATCAAAAATCTCAAAGCTCTTTGGAGGTCATTCATATATTATATATATAGCAAAATACCCAGCCCTGCATGTGAGAATAGTTGTTAAAGAAGTAATGAAAAGAAAGGAAACATTTTAATAATAACGTAACATGATTGACATTGTCTTGAGTGTTGCTGTCATATATATACCTGCCTAAATAAGTCACCCTCGCTTTGCTCTTACTTTTTACCGTTCATTTAATCATGGCTAATGGCGGAAAAATTATAAAATGGAAGGAGGATGGCTTTACCAAAACAATTATTGATGGCAATCGATTATTCATAAAGCTTGAATTGGTGATCTGTTTTCTGTGTTAACCTCATATTTTTCATACTTCTTCTCAAACTAAGGTGGTGCGAGGGTAAAATGAATCGGGATCGCTGATCAATGTAATCCGTGTACCAGAAAATCATGCATTGACAAAAGCTCCCCTTTGCTTGTAATGCAAAGTGTGATTAAATGCATTATTTTTTAACGTGTTATGGAGCACATGCATCGAAGCTTCTCTGCTGTGCTTGTGCTAAGAAAAGGAAAGATTTTAAAAATAACGTAACACGATTGTCAATGTAACGTTTTGTAAGTAGTGCCTGGAGGATTCAGTGTGTAGAAACTCTGGAGACAGCGTGTGTATTAACTTGTGGATTTTTCTGGGAGTATTTGGTGGCAGTGTGACAAAGTTGCTTGAGACGGCGGCGGAGCTCAGCTCAGACCGAAATTAGATGAATGGGAGGAGATGATGGCTGGACTCCCCCACCCTTAACTGTCAATCCCCACAAACACAGTCTCGGAATTTGCATAAGCACACCCTTCACCTACAATTTTAACTTAGTTACAAAGTGATCAAAACTCTCGTTTATATCCGCGTCCTCTCATTAAACTTGTATCCCGCATTACCTGTGGGCATGTGAAAGCCAGCGTAGCCTGTCTATGAACTTAATGTAAAGTTTAGGTTTACACCTTGCTTTCTTCCGAGGTGCAGCAGTCATGAATATGGTAGTATATGTCACTTCGCTCGCTTCTTATTGTTTTTCGCTGTCTTCTCAATTATATAATGCATGTTTTCTTAAGCGCTTTTGGAGGTCTTCCTGGTTTTACGCACTGCGTTGACAATCAGTTCACGTGATTCGTGGAGGCGTGATGATGTCACACGAAACTCCGCCCACGTCATTCCAGCTCAACTCCATTACAGTTAATGGAGAAAATACCTTCCAGTTATGACCATTAGGCTAGAATTTCGAAATGAAACCTGTCCAACTTTTGTAAGTAAGGTGTAAGGAATGAGCCTGCCAAATTTCAGCCTTCTACCTACACGGGAAGTTGGAGAATTAGTGATGAGTCAGTGAGTGAGTCAGTGAGTGAGTGAGTGAGTGAGTGAGTGAGGGCTTTGCCTTTTATTAGTATAGATAGTAAATAATATATCATCATTTGTAACATGATTCCATGTGTGTTCCGTTTCCGTAATCTGTGTAAACACATTGTTAAGTAGAAACTTTATATATGT
>NW_024385235.1:0-6134 GCF_016835505.1 Polypterus senegalus
GCTTTTATTGAGTTGTTTTACCTAAAAAGAATATTATAAACCTAACATAAATTTTCAGTAACATTGTTGTCGTTTTGTATTTTTTTTTTATAGCAAATTTAGCAATTTAAATTTTGTAATGTATGATATTTAGAAGAATTCTAATCTATTTTGAGACATGTACTGTATAATGTTTAATTATGATTTCTTAGGAAAAAGAAGATAAGTTGAAAACAAGGAAACTTGAAGAGGTACAGTAAATTAATATATTTTTTTTATTGATGCATCTTTCCAGTCTAGAAGAAAATTTTGTATTTATAAAATAAAACACCATAGCAAACATAACCAAATGTTATATTATTTTTTCAATCTGATGATTAAAATGCTTCAGCAATTTAACAATATGTAGTTCAGAACATTTGGGTGCCAGGGATACTACCAGAAATTGGAATTGGGATACACTTGCCCTCATGATAGGCATTAAACTTCTGCGTCTGATTGATTAATTCTGCACTGGGAAATAGGAGGTGAAGAGTTTGGCTCCACAGGAGTATGCCCTCGCCTACCGATGGAAGGTACTCTCATTTGTTGGTCACTCATTCCATGAAAAATTAGTTATTTGATTGAAATGTCAACTGAAATCTCAAAATTTTCACTTTAATATTGTACTTTATTTTGTCAGAACATCATAACCTTCATCTTAAAAGCATGTACAAAACATGACACAGTGGGTCAGTGGTAGCGATGAGGTAGCACCCCATTCAAAAATTGTTCCTGTCTTCCCCGTCCAGGGATTGTTTCTGCCTCCCCACCCCATCCAGAATAATTCCTACCTCCACCACATCCAGAATTGCTTGTGCCTCCCCCATCCAGGGACTTGTCCTGCTTCCATTAAGATACTTGCTGGGACACATGCGACCCTGGATGAAATCATTTATTGCAGCAGTACTGTGTCTTTTAAACTTTCCAACCCCCAATTCTTTCCTTCCATTTTTTTTCTCCACATAACAAATTGCCACAATATAAGCTCTGTATTAAATGTACAGTATACCCAGCCATAAGCTTAGAACACAGATTCTTCAAAACTGTAAAGGAACACTGAAAACTCTTGGTAATACATGCCTAATTATTCCATCCATTTATGTATCCAGGGTCGCACCAGTCCCAGGAAGCGTACAACATGAGGAAGAATCAATCCCATGATAGGGTGCCAGCTCATCACTAACACTGTGCCACCATCTCCCCACATGTTTAATTATTGCAGTTAATAATGTATCTCCAAGAGGATAGCTCCTAGAAATCTAAATTGACTTGATGCCAGTTTTCTTCATCTATAAATACGTGCTCTCTTCTATCAAATTCCTTCATTGTCATTGTACTGTACAATGAGATTTAATAAACAAATCCTTCATAAATTTATTTTCCTATAAAATAACACTGATAATAAAAACAATGAAAAATATACCATATGAAACAATAAGTGCAATAGTACAACATAAAAATATAGTGCAGATAGTGCATATGGCTCATAAAGTGGCTCAGGTTGAGCAAAATTACAGCTGTAGAGTTTATAGTAAGGTAATTAAAAGTACAAACTATTCTAGCAGGATCACTTGATAGACTGATAGAGTATGTTTATACCTCTTGTGGTGAAACTGTTTCTGAGCCTTCAGGTCAATGCAGGAAAAGCTATGAAGCGTTTGCCGGATCAGAAAAGTTCAAATACACTGTGTGCATGGCAGAATGGATTCTATACAAAGGCTTTTGGCTTTCCTGAGGCTGCAGCGCATGCTCTAAATGTCCTCCAGGGCTTTCCAATCATCTGCCGTATGACTATGGTTCAACAAACAGATACAGTGGGTTAACATACTCTGGGTTTCTAAATCAAGAAACTTTTCCATGCGTTTTCTCTGCTTAGCCAGAGCACCTTTGTGAGGTAAAGGACATCTCTATGGTAGCTCAACAAAAGAGCGTTGCATAAACATACACGGTGACAAAGTCAATGGAAAGATGCAGGCAGGGACAAGTACATGAAGGTAATGTTACACCCCACACCCCTCACCCCTCATTTAAGACACTCACTGTAAAAAAGTGCATGAATGTAATTTAGATGGCAATTAAATACAATAAAAAAGGTTTAACTACAATTTAAATATTATTATAATATTTCTTCAAAGTGGCAAACCCTCTTGGTAATATTTTCTCTACCTCCATGTATCGTGACAAAAGTCTGCTTTGTCTTCAGACAGTGATGTATGCATATTTTTTCTTTGTAGCATTTATGAGAAATGTCTGATTGACGGCACGGAGTGTTTAGAGGTACATCCAGTTCTAATTTTGAGATCATATTCTAGAAGGCACTCCGTGACTTTTGTTTTTTAATGTACCTTGACTATAGCTTGCAATCTGAAAGTGATTCCAAAGCACTTAAGAAAATCAATTAATAGCAACAAGACTACCAAAGCTGCATTGCTGCAAAGAAATATCATTAGAAACATATAAAACCTTGTCACACTTAGAAGCTGTATTGTCGTAGTAGTTCTCTCTACTTACCCTTTACCTGTTTTCTTCAAGGGTAAGTGTACTGATCAAGTTTGTTACCGGTTTGATCTACTGTTGCTCCTTAAGATTAACACACGCATACTTAGCTATACGCATATACACAGAAAGTCAACAGTGCCATATGCATGACAAACACACAGCTGGTAAATCTCTAGCACTTTAAACCACACAAGTACCTTATGAATAACACAACTTGTCATTCTCTTAGCACTTCATGAGACTTACATACACACAGACCCTAACCACAACAGTGCCCCATGAATGACACACACAGAGATGATTAACTTCTGGCACTTTAAACCACACAGGTGCCTTGGGAATAGCATAGCCTGTCACTCTCTCAGCACTTCAAGAGACTTCTTATTATTGGCAAAAACAACATCTGATGTTTTAATGATATCTCAGACCTAAATATTAGTTTTGCTCTACAAGAATACATTTAAACATACAAAGGTTCAGCATCCTTGACTATAGGCTATTTTTCTTTTTTTTAAATTGTATTAATTTTATTGTAATCATTCCATACAAATGTAAATCAATTTTTACAAAAAAAAAAATAGGATGAAAGCAACTTAACCCCCACCCCTAAGAAAGAGAGCATGGCCAACTTGTAAATATACCTAAATTGATTAGTTTAAAAGGGCATTAGAAATGAATGGAGAAGAAAAAGAAATGCGGAAAGAATTGCTTTCTCTGTGCTTTAAGAGCTTATTCTAAAATATTATTGATTAGATCCTGCCAAAAATTCTGTACCGATCCTCTAACTGAGAATTTGATTTTTTCCAATTTCAAATAGTATAAAACCTTGGTTTCCCACTGACTTAAAACAGGAGAGTTAGGATTCTTCCAGTTTAGCAAAATAAGTCTGCGTGCCAATAGTGTAGTGAATGCAATCACAGTTTGTTTGTCCTTCTCCACTTTAAGCCCATCTGGAAGAACACCAAACACACCTGTTAATGGGTTAGGAGGGATTGTGACACCAAGGCTGTCTGAAAGGCACTTAAAAATTTTGGTCTAGAATGATGCTAATTTGCTGCAGGTCCAAAACGTGTAACCCAGTGAAGCTGGGACTTGATTGTAGCGTTCGCAGGTTGGATCTTGACCTGGGAACATTTTGGACACTTTTAAGTGAGACAGATGTGTATTTAATTTTGAGTTGAATAATTGTATGCTTTGCGCGTATGGAACTGTGACAATGTGGGTTCTTGCTCCACGCTCCCTTTGCTGTTTGGAAGCACTTGAACCCAACACCATCGATAATGTTACCGAGTGAGCTAGTCAGTGAAGGCAACAAGTAAGCAAGTAGATGGTAAAAAAGTGAATCAGTGCTTTTATTAAAACAGTCAAAAACAGTTTTCAAATAAAGTGCAGTGCTTTTCAAAGTTCTTCAATAAATAAATGATCCATTAAGAAATTGGAGGTTAAAAATACTACAAAAACAATCCTTTAAAACCAGAGGTTAAAATGTTTCTTAAGAAACAATCTTTAAAAACAAATGGCAAACCTGGTGCCTTCTTGTAAAACTAGTGTCTCTCCTGCTTCACCCATTTGGGCCCCGCATCAAGGGAGACGCTCTCTCTCTCTCTCTCTCCTTACTGCTTCCTGCTGCCAACCGTTTCCTTCTCTTCTTTTTCTTTACTTTCCCTTTTTTTTCCCCCTCTCAACCGACTCACGCTTCTTTTATAATGCGAGGGGCCATAGCAGCTGCAGCATATTAGCCACGGGAACAATCACGGATGTGGGCAGTTCCTCACCTGTGCACTCTGTGAGAAACGCCCACACCGCAGATCGTCCCGTGGCTTGTTATGGCCCAACGCCCCCTCGCTAAGCCGCCGCAAGAGCGGTGATTATCTATTTAAAAGAAAGGGCCTTTCCTCAGCGAGCTGTGGACCCATAGCACCCATACCCTTTTCTGATATATTGATTAAGATTTCTTTTTCCCATTGTCCTCTTGGATCTTTGAAAGGGAGGGACTGTAAAATTATTTTATACAGTATATTGCAGAGATGGTGCCTAAGTCCTCAAAATTGAGCAATATTTTTCCAGCCTGGAGGAGGGTGCAAGATGAGGAAAATCGGGCAGGTTCTGTTTAATAAAGTTCCTAATTTGAAGATAGTGAAAGAAATGTGTAGCTGGAAAGTTAAATTTGGATTGTAATTGTTCCTAGGATGCAAAGATGTTGTCTATATAATGATCTCTAAGCAATCTAATCCCAAATCTTTTCCAGATATTAAAAACTGCATATGTTTGCGAGGGTTGAAAGAGGTGGTTCTCTTGCAGAGGTGAAACAGATAAAAGATTCTCCATCCTAAAATGCTTTCTACATTGGTTCCATATTCTGAGTAGGGAATCCATTCTCGGACGGGTTTATCCATTCCTGGGAATTCTGCATGTCATTCCCGGGAATCCCGGGCTCCCGGGGATGACATAGTACACGGGCATCTCACATGTGAACGGTTTTAGAACGACCGATACTTATTTTTAATTAAAATACTGCAATATGTTGACACCAATAAAAGACTAACCTTATCTACAAGCAGTTCATGCTGTCATATAAGTACATGTATCTAGTTCAGGGGTGCCCACACTTTTTCAGCTTGCGAGCTACTTTTAAAATGACCAGGTCGAAATGATCTACCTACATTAAAAATATATATATATATATATATATATATATATATATATATATATATATATATATATATATATTGCATAGTTTTACTGTCACATAATGCAAAGAGTACACGACAAGTGTTTATCCCTTTATGTTGCGCCATGGCATGTGGTTCGTTTATTTGATAGCAAGTAGATCGGGGTAATTACATTAATGGCATTCATAGTCTGAATCACAGTCTGATTGTATGGGTGGTTACCTACCAGGTAACGCTTGTGTCGGCAAACATCCGCCACGGTGCCCTCTTCAGTTGCGAGAAGCGGATCATAGAATGTTGCATAGTTTTACTGTCAAATAATGCAAAGAGTATGCGACACATTTTTCACCCTAATTCTGGGCTCATCAGGTGTACACACTCACTGCACCCCCTCTCGGGAAAAAAACCTAGGACGTCAGCGTCAGAGGCGAAGCCACGGCGAATGGTTTGTTTACTTGACAGCATGTAGATCGGTGTAATTACATTCATGGCATTCGTAGTCTGAATCACAATCTGATTGTATAGGTGCATGTGGGATGACCAGTGTGTTAGAAGGAAAGAGATCTCAGACTGGCTGCCCTGTATGTCAATCAAGTGGCAGATGCCATAGGGAAAATATATGATAGACTAACGTTTAAAAATTTTTTTTTTTTTTAAATACAACACGATCTACCTGATCAGATACTGATGCACTTGTTCTAAACAACGCCTGCACTTGCCGCTGCTCTGAAACACCGCCATTTCAGCTTTTACTGATGCATCCAGTTTCTTGTTATCATTCTGTTCTAGGAAAGTTTCTTGGCACAGATAATGCGGATGCAACATACTGACGCATTGCAATTTCAAGTTGCTGTTCAAAGCTGTTGTCTGACAGACGTCAATGAAGTCTGCCCTGTCCTGGCATTCGTGAGTTGCTGAGTGCAGACTCCTCCCAGTCCACTA
>NW_024385236.1:0-26288 GCF_016835505.1 Polypterus senegalus
AATTTAAAAGGAAAACTTTTTATACTAGATAGTTGTGGGGCTCCGAACATCAGCTGATTTGGGGTCTTGCCGCGGGACTTTTAAATTTTAAAATTTCCAAAATTGCTGCCGGTCACATTTATGGCCCTTTTCCCAGCACAGTCATGGAATTTTTTTTTTGTTAGACAAAAAACAAGGGTTCATAGGTTCAGATTTTTTTTCTGTTCTTTTTTGGTACAAAACCACCAGATATAAGAAAAAGACCTTTTCTTTTTTTGGGGGTCCAAAACATGAGTTTCCCTTTTTCCCCTCACACTGTTTCCTATGTATTGTATTTTGGTTGAGCACTCATTGGTTATCACCCCTTACCAAAAGAGCCCCCCCCCAGACAAAAAAAAAATCAAACTTGCTGATTTTTGGAAATGTCCATTAGGCTGGTTTCGGGGACACACTGCCTGGCTCCTCCATCCCTTGATTATGATAGAAAAGTTTTGGATGTGACATTTTAAAGTTTCCCTGAGACCAACTGCAGTAGAATCACGGGTTCAATTGAAATATAGCAATCAGCCGGGACCCCGTCTAGGGTGGTCCCTCCCCGGGATCCATACTCTGTACTAAAATACTATAGATTATCCTGTCTCTAATTTTTCTTTTTTTTTGGTCTTCTGCAGATCAAATGTACTTTTTCATCCATTTAAAAAAACTGAGTTTTTAAGTCAAAAAATTATTTTACTTATTCAATTCATTTTTGTCATTTCCCTTTTGATGGTGCCCTTTTGTTTTATGTTTTTTTTCAAGGAAACAATGAACACTTTCTTATTTATATAAAAAAAAAGGGAAAAAATTTAAATCTAAAAGAGGAGTAGGGGTTGGGAGGGGTATGATACAGCGGGTTCGAGCCAAAACAACCACCTCAGGGTCTCAAAGTTGGACCCAAAAGCCATGCAAACACCCCCATGAAATAGAAAGGGCAGTGTGAGGTTTTTTTATAGTTGTTGGTGCCAACATGCCACCAACTGCAGGATTTCCAAGATGGAGTATGCCAGAACTGGATGCTGGCTAACATCATCCACCCGGGCCGGGGCAATTCCAGGTTAAAGGGGCCTTATCAAGGGGCCCCCAGGGGAATCACTTTGGTATTTATAGGATTCTAACTGGCAACCTTTGTTTCTGGCGCAGACCCCCAGCCTCAGAGCCACTGCAATCTAAAGGTTACGATTAATTTTTTATTTAGGATTTCTGGTTTGATTTTTTCCCTAACTGTTTTTTGAAGACCTGGCCCGTCTTACAATTAAAATTTTATTTGCTTTTTACCCTACCAGTTTGAAAAACAATTAAAAAAAAGCATGGTCTTTTTTTCATGAAAAGTTGATTTTTTTAATCACAGTCACTGCAATTTTCTTAAAAGAAAAAACTTTTTCCCCTAAGGATGGTTCAATTCTCAGGCCTAATTTGAAAACTTTGCTGGATTGGGGATGAAAATTAAAACACCAAAACCAGGAAAAAAAAGTACACTAAAAAATCAGATTTATGAAACTTGCCAAATTTCTCACAGTTTACCTTATAAATCACAATCATCTAGCAAATGTGCATTTGTGATTCGCCTTGATGCTTCAACCCCCATACAATCCATGTTAGAATTCTTTAGCTGCTAGAGACAGCTTCTTCCCTGATGCATAATGACCCATCACCTTCAATCAAGAGCATTTGGTTGTGCTTCTCAACTAACATGCAAAAGCATGTGAGGAATATGGGCCTCTTCTCCACATACTGGGGTCGGTGTAAGGTTCCAGCATCAGAGTGGGAAACCATTAACACCTAGCACATATAATGACATGATTTCAGATACAATGAATAGAACAAGCTATATGAAACACTGAGTGTTCAGCCATCATGTCGCCAAAGCTACTTTGCCGTAAAATAAAGTGAATCACAGGTTGAACCGGGCCCAAACGGAGACACAATGTTTTTCTCTCATCTTGAATGATTTATGCATTATGCACATTATAAGGGCGATTTGAATAGGAATTACCATTAGGGACACTGACTGACACTCAGTGAATACACTTGATATGAGATTCATAGTTTTCATACTTTTTTCTCTGTACAGTAAAACCCTCTGGTCCAACGCTTCGGGAACGCATAAATCGGGTTACGATCAAAACATTTGCCAAATTTTGCATCCGTCATGACCACCGCAAAAAAAACATTGGCGGCCACTTTCTTAACTGCTTATGGGGCTCCAATGATCTCCTATTCTCTATTTCCCATTTTTTTTTTGTTTTGCATACAGGGCCCAACAAAGCAGCTGATGTTGCAAAAAGGGTTACAATGTTAACCAAGCAGAGGCCTCAAGTGCTGGAAGGGGTGGAAAAACTGTTTCTAGTGTGGTTAAAAACGAGAAGCAACTTGCAGGGATAGCGTAAGTGAGGCATCATATGAGAAAGCCAGGAGGTTCATAGCATTTGCTGAAAAAATCCTTCTTCAAAAGTGGCAAGGTAAGGAATTTAAAAGCACTAGAGGATGGTTTGAAATGTTTAGTAAGAGAAGTGGCATTTCTTTTTTTTCCCTCTGTTTAAAAAACTCAAAAAAAAGTGTTTACAGCATGGTTTAGAAAGGTCTACGCTAACTCTTACAATGTTAGTTTTCTCTGTTGATCATGGTTTTTCAGTGTTATTCAATGCTCTACATTTAGTTAACTATTACACTGTGCATTGGTATAACTAACTATTTTTGTGCTTAAAATATATATATTTACATGCAGTTATAGTCTGGGAAAGGATTAATTGTATTTACATACAATCTTATGGGAAGTTACGTTGGTCATGACCAAAGGAATGGCCCAGAGTTTTGGAACAAATTATAATCGTGACCAGAGTACCACTAATACATTAGCATTTGTTTGTTTAGAGGTTGATGTTTGCTGCTTCCTGTTCGCTCTTTTTTTCACCCTAGCAGCCGCTTCTTCTCTTCTTCGCATCATCTTTTCAGTTAAAACTGCTTAAGCAGTGTTTGTGTTCAATTACTTAATATGTTTTCTTTAATTTTTAACTTAAGCTGGCACTTTAAATCTTCAATCTGCTTCAAGAATAATTTAAGATATGAAGAGGTAGGGGAAGTGGCTAAGGAGGTGAAGGGTGCAAGATGTGCATTGCCGGCCCCTGCTGCCTGCTGCCGAGAGTTGAATCTGCAATAAAAAAAATAACAATAAAAAAGAGGAATAACCTTGGAGGTCAATCATCACCCGAAAGTGGATAGTAGATGTCACGTGAGTATACATATGTGTACCAAATTTCAGGTCAATAGGTCAAACGGTTTGTGAGCTACAGGTGATTTAAAATCTGGATAGACAAGCGGACAGCCACAGTAGCGTATCATATAAGAAGATTATATGCATGAGTAATCATTTAGCTGGTTTGGCTGTATTTTACTACTTTATCGAGGGTGTCATCATTTCCCAGTTTCACCAAAATGTTGTGTCATAGTTTCCAAAAATATAGATTTTTTTTTTTATAAATCTGAACGTTCACGTGGAAAGTTCCATAGGCACATTTTGGGCATATTTTTGTCCATATGCAAGCTTTATAAATGACATCCAGGTGAGGACAGTAGTGCAGGGTAAAAGCCTTAGGGTCCTTCCCCATTAGAATAAGGAAAACTCCCACTACACAACATTTAAAATCCTAGAATTGCTGTACTGCTCACATTACACATCATTCTTTCTCATGATCAGATGTGTTGTCGATGCAGTGATGCCACAATATACAGTGAATTATACTGTAGATGAGATTTCAGATATTTTCCCTGGAGGAATCAAAACACACATGAAAGGGATTGTTTCCTTACATGTGGCTTTGTCAAAATGGAGCAGGAAGATAATTTTTTAAGTAAGGATTTGTGATTTTGTTAGTGTTCTACCGGCTTCCTCTCCATTTTATGGGTCCAAGTAGGCCATGGAGAGTTCTCTAAGCGTTTATAGTTCTTGAACCTAATCCTCCTGGTTCTTTCTCATGATTTTATTGACTCTTGCTCAATGTTGTTCTCACTACTTGCCACAGATGCTCTAACACAAGACTTTCTGACAATCATTTCAAACTTGCCTGAAAATATCATGACATTTGTGGGTGAATTAGAATGTGTCTCTGTACTGCTTATACCTAACGCGCATCGGGGACAGGTACAAACGTTGATTTGGCTTCAATCTGGGGATTTTGTTGAAGGTCTCAAAAATTTATGTTCTTCATGAAAATCCAGGCTAACATTTTGGAGTGTAAGCTGTCTTTTAAAACATCAGAAAAGCTAACAGTACACTCTACACTTACAGCATAAGCTCCATCACTCCGTTGCAACACTGGTTTGTGATGGACTGTGGTTATCTAGGCCTGACCATTTAACAAAAGCTGTTAGAAGACATGTCTCTATATTAAGTGTGACAATAAATATTGTATCATCTCACTGTTTATTGTCATTTCTCTGTAGTTTACAGCTTTACAATCCTCTTTTATGGTCTGCTAGATCACACCCTTGAGCCTGTTTGACCACTAGCTCCACAGTGGCATTAAGGAGATAGAAAGGTGTAAACAGAGTCTCCAAGTGTTGCCTGTAGCTTGATTGCAGAGTTTCTCTTATGGTTTATGCTTTAATGTTGGCCATTGTGATACATCTTAATATCAGTGATAACAGACACAGGGACAGAAAAAGCCAAACCAAGACTAACTGAAACAATGCATAAATTCATACTCTTTAATTAAAGGCTGAGTCATTTCCAATTAAAAAGGAGGGTCAGTTCAATCGTAAATATTGGAATGTTCCAGAGCTTTTTGTTGGCGACGTCAGGGCTGCCCAGCTGGTTAGCTGTCCACCAGCTTCATAGACACATCTGTCACAGTTGGTACTCCACTGATTGACAAATTGATTTGCCTTGGAAGTCACCATTCTGTTAACCCTGTCACTGCTGGTGAGCACAGATACTTGATTGCCCTCAGATACCAGAATGTCTGACTGGAATAATATAAAGCAGTGATTCATTTTAGGGTTCCGCCCAAAATGGGTGCCATCTTTAGGAACTTAAAGTTGGATTTAGATTCAAATTTGTTTTAAAGGACTCAAGAAGGTTTGTTTTAAATTGATAGATAGATAGTAATGTATTTGTCCAAAGGGGAAAATTTAACTTTTACAGAGCTCAAAATATTATAACAAACAAATACTGTATAACTCTCCTCAAACACACAAGAATTCCAAAAAAATGGTAAATGTCTGACATTGCTAATGATAAAAGAGTGTCATAGAGAGACATTATAAAGTATGACCAGATGAACAGAGCAAGGGATGCCAGGGAAATTGTTTAGGTAGTAGCTGGAGCTACCCCATTTAATCAGCACAAATAAAATTAACAAAGAAATGTGCTCTTGCTGTAAAAACAAAGACGCTTCAAACAGCAAAAACATTGCAACGATGGGAGCTCTGTTCTCGATAACTGCTTGGTCAAAAATAAAGGACTGCCTGTTTTTATGGTGTCCAGGCAAAATGGGCAGAACAATCTCTGGGCACTGTGGTGAGGCTAGGAATCCTCATTGGCGTCTTCTTGGAACTACAGGGAAATGAAGATGCAGTTAGCACCAGCACCCCCTCTCGGCATGGAGTGGTATTGCTTACCTCATCAGTGCCCTGAAGATGGTTCCTAGGTGCATATGTATGACAAAATGTATATTGACATTTTAGCCCCAGTGGTGTTTCTTGACACACTTCTACTAAATAACTATTTGGTGAAATTCCTCTGTGTTAGGCCAGGTTTATACTTCATCGATGCAATGCGTGCCTGTGGACACCACTGCTACACAAGCAGTGTACTGTTTATACTTGTGTGTGTACTTTATGTAAATCTGGAGGATTCAACCAGGTGGCAGAGATATCATCATGGTGAGCAAACAACTTTTCACTTCACTGTTTTGTGAATTGCCCAAAACACCTTGCACCTTGCCAAAATATCTCTGAAAAGATGGACTTATAACACACAGGTGGGCAGGGAAGCACTACTGCCTTGCAGTAAAGAGATCTTGGGTTTGTCCCAGGTCTTCCCCATGTGGTAGCGCTTGAGTAGTGAGAAGAGTGCTATATAAATGCAATGAATTATAATTATTATTATTATTATTATGTCTTGGGTGGGTTGGCACCCTGCCCAGGATTATTCCTGCCTTGTGCCCTGTGTTGGCTGGGATTGGCTCCAGCAGACCCCGTGACCCTGTATTCGATTCAACGGGTTAGAAAATGGATGGATGGATGGATTATTATTATTGTATTTATAGATTACATCAAGCAATCCAGGGATTCCATTCCAGCAAGTGTTGGGCACAAGGCAGAAACAATCCTTGGCGGGTCCAAATTAGCATCATTTTAGAGTCACCATATCCCAAACCTGCATGTCCTTAGAAGGAAGCAGGAACACATTGTGGAAACCCACCAGGAAAAAATGCAAACTCCAGGCAGGGAACACCAGGGGTGTGAATCTCTACTGTAAGGCAGCTGCACAAACTGCTCCACTACCATGCCTCCTCCACATGTGTAATTATTAACACATTAATTAAGTGAAGTTAACTACTTATCTTTAAAATATAAAACACATGCTTTAACACATTTCTTCATGAAAGTGACATCAAGTATAAATCTAATGATTCTAACTGCAGAGAGGTGGAATATCATAAATTATATGTGTTCTATGAGGCAATCGCTGCCTGCGCTGTTGTCAATGCAGGAGTAAGCCCCAGAAGCACATAGCGATTAACAACTGGGTTGGTTTTAAGATGACGCTTATGATGTTCTACTTTAATGACAAAATAAAGTATGAGATTAAAATCAAAATTTCCACCTTAATCACAAAATAGACCATTTTTTTCATCACTGTGTCCCTATTTTGTTTTTCTCTATGGCTCAAATATGCTTTCTACAGTCTGATGCTGTCTAGGTGCCAAAAAAATGACAGCACAGAAGATGGTATGTGAGACCTTTAAAATTCATTGCATCATTAAGATGGGGAACATGCAATGCTTGTATTGCCTATGCAAGAAATAGATGAAGAGAAGCACCACAAATACATTTGTATGTCAGCATTTAAGTTTGATGAATTGTTTCACCACATTGAAGCACTCCATCAACCATTGAAGCACCATATCGATCCTGTAGGACCCTGTAGGTGTGATTGAAAGCACAAGTCAAGGGATGTAGACAAGAAGACTACCGCCTACTTAAGTCAAACTTTAATGAACTGAAGAGGTATGACATAGCTGTAAATCTACCTAAAGCAGGCTGTCCATAACTGAGTAATCATGCAAGAAGAAGGCTAGTGGCGGAGGCCACCAAGAAATCTCTGAGAACTCTAAAGGAGTTGCAAGGTACAGTGGACAAGATTGAGAGATAACATCTATTGCCCTTTTGCTTCATTAATCACAGCTTTGAGGGAGGCGCTAGGAGAAAACCACAGTTTAAAAAATGCATATGACATCAATGGCAGAAAGCACGAGAGACTCTGCAAGATGGTTCTATGGTTAGATGAAGCCAAAACTGAGCATTTAGGCCATCAGACTATGGCCTAGTTTTACAGGTATCATGGCTAATATAATAAAAAAATATGAATACTTTTCATATTAGTGAATAGTGAATACTTTTTATAGGCACTATAGGTGACTGTTGAAGGCAAATGAGATTTAATTCCCCTAACCTAAGCCTAACCTAACCTAACCCTAACCTAAGCCGTCTGGAGTTTTTTTTTTGTTTGTTTTTTCTGTCCACCCTGGCCATCGGACCTTACTTATTCTATGTTAATTAATGTTGACTTATTTTATTTTCTTACTACATTTTTTTGTATGAAAATGTGCTATATAAATAAATGTTGTTGTTGTTGTTGTTGTAACCTGTCACAGTATGTCCTCCTCTGTAGCTCATAAATGCTCTTCGTTGTTCTTCTCTATGGCTACTGCTACTGTATTGTGGTGACCAGTGGCCTCATGTATAAACGGTGCGTACGCACAGAAATGTTGCGTAAGAACTTTTCCACGCTTTAAATCGCGGTGTATAAAACCTACACTTGCCGTAAATCACGACTTTCCACGGTCTCATACCTTGTCGCGCAAGTTCTCCGTCGGGTTTGCAGACTGGCGGCACCCAGCGTCAAAGCAGTGCTACTGTTCCGTGTGTGTAATGCATCTGATTGTAATTAACCTGTAACAATATAATGGTCCAGGGAACAGCCATAGTATTCCACATACCATAACTGCTTTAGCGTTGTTACTCTCACTTCTTATTCTTCTTCTTCTTCTTTCAGCTCCTCTTGTTAGGAGTTGCCACAGTGGATCATCTTTTTCAATTTCTCTCACTGCACCACCAGAGTATTTATATCACTGTATCTGAGTGTGAATCACAGCAGCAGCTGATCGGAAGGAATTATCGGTATACAGCTTCAAGGACACGCTGTCTCAGCCACTGCAAAATGTTTAAAGCCTTTCCTGTATGGACCTCGGGTTCAGAAACAGAAACGATATCATTTATAAGGTGAAATTCAGCAAAATATGTTTATTAAATTATACAGATAAAACTTTAACTTCATTTAAATAATCTATATTCTTCAC
The DNA here is from genome assembly GCF_016835505.1 of Polypterus senegalus. Classification (NCBI taxonomy): domain Eukaryota; kingdom Metazoa; phylum Chordata; class Cladistia; order Polypteriformes; family Polypteridae; genus Polypterus; species Polypterus senegalus. Next base: position 8,601 of record NW_024385236.1, read on the forward strand.
TGGGAGTATGTTAAGGATAGAATAATTAAACATGTACTCACGAAGATATTTCAATGTTCTTTAAACGTTTTGAAAAATCGGCTAAGCTTACAGATGAGCTTAACTATTACAGAGCTGATTGTATGGCGATCGGTTACTTGGCAAAAGAAAAGCACTGACTGCAGTGACGGCTACGCAGTATATATTGAATATAAAACAGAAAGAGAAAATAACAACAGCTAAAACGCAGCACAAATTTCGCCAAAGTTAAATGCTTGTGTCATGAGCAAGTATTCTATCCAGTGTCTGCAACGGACATAGCCATCCACTGTGCTAGCTACCTTACTGATGCTAGGCGAAGGAGCCACGATTCTTCCTCTGCCCAGTGCCACCAAGCCTAGAGCCTCCCTGATTGTACTCGCTGCAATAATTATTTAATGAAGTGAAACATGTTTAATAATGTGCTTTAACCCTATCATCATGAAAATGACATCACATATACATCTCAGTGTTTTAGTTATTCAGAGAACTGTAATATCACAATGTAATGGATTCTGTGTCCAGTTGGAGGAAGAGTCGGTTTAAGAAGCAAGTAGTGATTCACACCATAGAGCACATAGAAGATCAAATACAAAACAAAGCATTTAACGTGCTACTTTAATTACTGATGTGATTTGAGAAACTGGTTAATTAAACGATTTTAAGATGAAGTTTATGATGTTCTACTTTAATGACAAAATAAACTACGTTGGATTAAAGTGGAAATGTCGAGATTGAAGTTGACATTTCGTGGCTTTTCCCTCACTGTGTGCCTTTTTTCTCTGTACCTAATAAGCTTTCATATGACACTCAGACAGTGAGCTACAACTCGACTTTTCACGGCAACTTTGATATGTGACTTCTTTTATTTCCGGCACTGCGATTTGTGAATGTGAGCTTCGTGTTTCTCCAACACGCTATGTCATGATCAACTTCCTTTTGTTATTATACCAGGGTTTATTTGAACAAATAGTATGTTTTTCATTTGCTTCCACTTGGTATTGCTGAAATTCTTATATTTTCCCCGTGCTTTACCATTGTCTTTTCACAGAAGGCTGCGCTTAAGATTTATATTGATTTGCATATTCAAATAGACGTAATTCTGGGAGGGATTTGGGGCGTACATAATCAGGCGTGCGGAAGCGTTAGTTTTCACGCTGATCGGGATTTATGTAGCGAAGAACGTGGAAGTTGGAGTACATCAGATTCCTGCATCTGGGTTTTTTTTGCGTAAACACATTGGCATTTGTGCTTCGCCAAGTTATAGTGAGTTCATACGGCGTTATATATGAGGCCCAGAACTGCACCCAAGACTCCAACTGCAGTCTTACTTGTGCATTATACAGATTGAGCAGAATGTTCCTGCATTTGTAATCAACAATTGTTGTAATACAACTTATATCAGCATAATATAACCCTTTAAATACTTTTCAGAGGTTGCTTCTTACAGGCCAACTTCCTTGCCCACTTAGTATTAAGTCCTTTGGACTGTCAGCAGAAGTGTTCTACTGAATTCCAGTGGTGGAATGCAGGGATGCTAGGAACAGCACTTTACTATGTATGCTGTGCACCCCAGATGGGCAAAAGGCAAGGGCAGCAGCATGTGTGGGTGAGGGATGTAGGCTGAGTGGAAGTGTGCAATGCTTTCCCAGTAGGCTAGACAACAGGCAGAAGAGCTGATAATGGGCTGCCTGGTCCTCTGGCTAAATAAAAAGAGAGAGAGAGAAAGAGAAGGAGGGAGAGAGAGAGAGAGAGAGAGACCCCAATATGCAAAAGGTGGCAATGCCACCCGACCTAAAATGGTACACAGTTGGAGTAGATGATTTGCAGGCCCAAACATATAGTGTCAGGTCTAATTGATGTAATGGTGATAAGAGACACAATAGGGGTTTCAAGTTTACTATTTCCTGCTCAAATGGAAGGCCACACTGATCCCAGAAATTCACTTCTAACGGTATGTGAAGTGTGTATAATATGTGAGCCTACCCTTTAATGGTGTTAACCAAAGTGCTATGCCTGTGATGCAAACAGGAAAAACTGAAGATTTCACATGCTTTTATGTTGCACTAACTTGGTAGCAGCAGCAAAGAACAAGTCAAAAGAAAAGAGGTGAGGACCTTCTATTGGATCTGTGTGGGGGCAAGCATTAGTGAGTTTATTCTTCCTGCCTGATACTGTCTGCAAGAAATTCTTCTGTTCAGATACTCAATTCAATTACTTTATCTCTTGCTCAAAATTAGCCCTACCAAAGCTCAACTTAACAATATTAGTCTTTGCATCTGTACTCTTACAAAATACTGAGAATTGTATTACATTATGGTCACGTGACCCTAGTGGTTCAATCACCTCTACACCCTCAATTCTATCCTGATTATTACAAAATACTAAACTAGACAGGCTTGCCTCGTGTTGGTGCTTTAACATGCTGTGTTAAAAACAGTTGCTGATTACTTCTAAAACTCCATCTAAGGTTATCCCAGTTAATGTTTGGATAATTAAAGTCCCCCATGACTATAATATCCCCCTGTAAACTTGCCTTTTTGATATTTACATTACTATGCATTTTTATTTCCATGTTTGTTCTTCCATGTATAGATCTAAATCTGGCCTGTCCTAAACTCCCTGCCTCCCATTCCCAGTTTAAACCATCCTCGACTAGCCTCACTAGCTCTCTCAATACATTGGTGCCCCTCCAGTTCAGATGTAACCTGTCATGGCGGAACAGCTCCCATCTGTTCCAAAGGAGTCCCAATGCTCCATAAACCTATACCCTTCTACCCTGTACTAAGATTTGAGCCATGCGTTAACCTTCTAATCTCCTCAATCTTACCTGGACAGGCAGAACTTCGGAGAAGACTACCTTGTCAGTTCTGCTCCTCAGCTTGGCACCTAACACTTTGAATTTGGATCGTAGAACTGACAGACTACCCTTATGTATATCATTTGTTCCAACATGGACAATGACAACTGGATCCACCCCCGCTCTGGCCAAGAGCCTATCCACCCTTCCAGGGACATCTCCCACCTGTGCTCCCTGAAGGTAACACCCGTGAGACTCTCTCTCTGTAGCACACCGCGCTCCAATCCCCAATGATTGAGTCACCACCTATCACTACCTCTCTCTTTTGGGAACTGGTTTTGAGGTGGCCACTGGGGCTCCTCAACCCTCTCTACCACCTCGGAATTATCAGAGTCGCCGCCAGCTCCAGTAAAGACATGATAAGGTTAGACACTTCTAATTCTGGGGTTGATGCCCCGGACAGTATGCACCCTTTACGCATGCCTTCAGTGTGCATGCCTCTGTGACCGTGACCTACCTATTCCTACCTGTCTGGTCTGGAATCTCCTCAGCGTCACCTTGGGGGTGCAGACTATCTCTCTAAAGGACACCTGGGCCAAGTCCACCAATTCTCTATTACAACACAGGTCAGCCAATTCCTCCTCCAGTTCAGCGACCCTGAGCTTGAGGTGCTGGATCAGCTGGCATCTCTTGCAGATGTAGCCTCCATAGACAGATGGCTCTTCCAAACCATCATCTAAAAAGTCCAGCATCCAACAGGACTTGCATTGCACTGGCCTTCAGATGTAAAACTCGTTTCTAGTTTTCTCCTGCATGGGGAGCTGGTGCTTATCTCGGGTAGCATTTGGCTCAAGTTGGGTACTGACCCTCATGTACATATTATATATCAATAATTATTACTTTGTCAGTATTAAATATGACTTTTGTTTGTAAATCTATTAATTAATCTAAACAATTTATATTGAATTAATTAAATATTAATGCAATTACTTTACAATTCCATCAGTCATGCCATTTTCTAAACTGTTTAGTCCCAAACAGGGTCACAGGAAGTGCTGGAGCCTGTTTCAGTCAACAAAGGGTGCAAGACAGGAACAAACCCTGGACAAGGGTCCAGTCTATCATAAGGCGAACACCCACACCCCCACTCCCCCACACACACACACACCAACTACAAACTAGGGCTAATTTAGAATCACCAATTCACTTAACCTGCAAGTCTTTGGACTGTGGGAGGAAACCAGAGCACCCAGAGGAAACCCACACAGATAAAGGGAGAACATGAAAACTCTCTGGTCACCTTACTGTGATCATTTATTTACACTTAAATTATTTTTATTATTTTTATAAAGTTAAAAATACTTTGATATGTTTTTCATTTTGTACTTTTGCATGTTATCTTTCAACTTGCTTGATGGTTGCTCAATATTTCTTGGCTCTGGAATTATTAGTCTGATGGAGGAACACTGCTCTGTGCATTATTTAGAGGCAGGATGCTACAGTACAAGTAATCTGGTACTTGGCCTGCCCTGTCTGTATATAACTTAATATTATTATACCTGCTTAGTGTAATTCAGAGTTATGGGGGGCTGGACTTTATTCCATCAACATTGGTCGCAAGGCAGCAAACAGCCCTGGAGAGGTTGTCAGTCCTTGATGCGCAAAGCCGTTCTCACATAAGGAACATTTGGGAGTGCTTGTCAATCCAACCTCTAAGTCTGTGGATGGAGCAGAAGTACTGGAAGAAAACCTATATGGACATTTTGAGAGTCTGTGCAAACCCAGACAAACACAGGGTCGGTGCAATATTCTTGGCCAGGATGTGGATCCTGAAAAGCAGCAATGCTAAGCGCTGCTGTTCAATAGTTCTTTCTTACCACTTGCTTAGAGGGCAAAGCTACCAGGGAAGGTGAAACACCATGTTCTCAAAAACATCACTGTTTTTTTCAGAAGATAACGATTGAAGTCTATTAGTGAGGCAGGATGTGGTCCTTTTCATTCACTTCACCCTGCCACAAGAAGAATAGCTTTGCACTTGTACATTATTTTAGCTATTACTGTATATCTTTTTAACAGGCTATTTTCTCTGCTAAACATGCAATAAACACAGATTGTCATAATTAAAGTTTGCATTTGACTAATAATACCTGCAGATCATGTCGCCACAGAGTGGTGATGTATTGCAAGCTGGTCAGACATGTATGTAAAGAGTTTAATGTACTCTGTACACATGGCAGTAAACAGGATCTTACACTTAATTTCAACTGTGGGAAAGCAGAATTTCATAGAATTGTTTTAAGAAAAATAATTAAACCTTGAGTTTTTTCCTCCCATCAGATGCTAATTTGTTTGTATTTATTATCTAACACTTTTCTCCAAATGAACTCACAAAATACAAATGTGAAGTTCAGTGGGTAAAAGTATTTCTACACTTATGCACTTACAGGCTCATTTACTTAGTCAGAGTTGCATATGTCTGAAGCTGTATTATTTGATGTAGTGCATTTCCTATCTATCTATCTATCTATCTATGTCAGAGATGGCACATCCTAAGGAAGGTTTCTTGTAGCATTTTTTCTGTAGGCATTCTCTTTTTAATGTATTGTTTAGTGTCTAATTACCTGTTTTCCCCCCGTAGGGGTTTAGGGTCTAGATGTGACATCCAATAGTCAAAAATAGACAAAGAAGAAAGAAGAATAATTGGCACAACACTAATTGCGCCTCCATATTTTCCTGTTGGCTAAGCACATAAATATAAGATCCAGATGTGGTGTGTAATTAAGTGGTCAATCATGCTTGACAGTCCTAAATTGCATTAAGCAGGTTTTTGACGTTCATGCTATGTTATGCATACACAGTGACACAAAGGAATGACTGGTCATAATGACATCATGTGCCACTGTACTGCTACCTTTCACCACATTATACATTTTAATTAACCCATATTGTTGCTTGCCTGGAGTTAATTAGTTTACATTATGTATGAGTTTTATTATTATTAAGGTAACATTGCCATGTACTGAGACAGTGAGAATTTTGTTGAAGAGGATCAGAAGATGAAACAGTTCAAAACTCAAGCCAAGGTCACAACCAAAAGTCTAAGTATTTGGTCATCAAAAGTTGTAATGTAAACCAAATGTCAAAGACCTAAATTCCATAAGCAAATTCATTAACCAGGGAAAAAGTTTCATCACAACAATCACACATCAACACCATTTTTATCCACCTGGAAGTGTATGCAGATGACCCCCAATGATAGGCACAGCCTGACCCTGGACATCTCCCATAGCTGTGCCACAGCAACCACCACAACAAACACACACACAAAATGGTGGCATCCCAGGGCAAACCAAATGTTGTTGAAATATTTTGTACTGTTTCATATCATCATAAAAAGAAAACATAATGTTATATTTTTGAATCGTCAACATTCCAAACTAATAAATAGATGAATGTATTGTAAAAAAAGACATCACAAAATGCTACAAAAATTAAACAAAACACTAAATAATGGAATTATAAGCAGACCACCATTAGAGGATCTAAGGTTAAGACTCGACTCTTGAGTGTCTTCTGCCATATCTACTGTTGCTGCTCATTTCTTTTTTAATCAAATGAACTGCACTGTTTGCCTGATCGCTGCAGATGTCAGCACTTTCAGTTGCTGGTACCTCCAAAGTCTCTTCTGTTTGCCCTTCACTAAGGATGGAGGTGACTCTACTCTGAGTGCTAGTCACACGTGGATTGCCGGCCATAGCTCCACACTGTCATTCTCTTTAACTTGATAATTGATTTGAACCTCATCAGCAGTCATTGTTTTAGAGGATCCAGCAGACTCCATTGCCCCTCAGTGCCTTTACTACCCAAATCACCCTCGCTGTCATTCAGAACACCATTCTCTTCAAGAACAACAACATTTATTTATGTGGCACATTTTCATACAAAAAATGCGGTTCAAAGTGCTTTACAAGATGACAAAAAGAAAGTTACTGTAAATGAAAGGAAAAATAATTAATATTATGCAATAATATTAAATAATAAGTTTAAAAAAAGGTAAGGTCAGATGAAGAGGAAAACAGAAAAAAAAAAAAATTCCAGTTAGGCTGCAGAAAACAAAACAAAATCTGCAGGGGTTCCAAGGCCAAAACGACCACCCAGACACCACTGGGCATTCTACCTAACATTAAAGTTCTTATATCAGTCCTTTTTGATTTCATGCTTCACATGATAGGATTTGATGATGCTGGTCTTGTGGACAGCTGAGATACCCGCCTTCATGCCATCCTTAGAGACTGCATGGTGCCTTGATCAGGGTGGTGGTGGTGGTGGCACAGGTCACCACCACAGAAGAACCAGAAAAGACAGCAAAGAATAGTAGAGATTAGTACAGATTGCAGATCCCTGAGGAATATGCTAAGTCTAGGCTGATATAGTCTATGGAAAAGAAAAATTAAAATAATGGAGTTTTAGCAGTTTTTTTAAATATTCCTTAGTATTAGCCTTGTGAATTTCTTTTGGTATTCCAGATTGTATGTGCATAACAGCACCACTTCTTTAAGCCTGGCTCTTGGAAATATAAGCAGACCTCCATTTGAAGATCTGAGGTTATGACTTGGGGTGTAGGGGGACAGGAATTTCAGAACATAGAACGGAGCAAGATTATTTAAGGCTTTATAAACTCATTAGTAGCATTGTAAAGTCAATTCTGAACAACATGGGTAACTAATGTAACAATATTAAAACTGGTGAGATGTGCTCAGATTTAGTTTTCCTAGTTAAGATCCTGGCTGCTGCATTCTGCACTGATTGCCGTTGATTGATGTCCTTCTTAGATAGTCCTTTTAGGAGTGCATTACAGTGATCTAGCTGATTAAAAACAAAAGTGTGAATTAATTTTTCAGTGTCTTGTAAAGTTATTAGAGGTTTAACGTTTGCTATATTCCTTAAATGAAAAAAGCAGTCCTTGTAATTTGCTTAATATGCGATTTAAAGTTTAGGTTAGAGTCATTGATTACCCCTAAATTCTTTATCTCCATGTTGACTTTTAATCCTAACAGATCAAGTTTATTTCTAATACCATCTCTATATCTACATTTGCCAATCACTAAGATTTCTGTTTCAGTAAGACATTGGATCAGAGAGCCAAGAGCGTCAGGGTCATCAGGCTATAGATAAGTAAAGTTGTGTGTCATCTGCATAATTATGGTAGCTTACCTTGTGCTTTCAGTTAATCTGACCAAATGGAAGCATGTAAATTGAAAAGAGCAGTGGACCCAGAATAGATCCTTGTGGTACACCATATACAATATCATGGATCTCCAAAGTACAATCAAAACTAACAAATAATTTGTCCACAAAACTGATGCTTTGTTTTTTGCAAAAGCCACTCAACCAGTTGTTCAAGGCCAGCAGTCAACTATAACATTCATCCAACTTCCTAGCCAGAAGCAGGGGACCTAAAATGATGATTCTCACAGCCGGGGTCCTCTCCATCATGGCTTCAATTACTGGTGTGAAGTCCATCTTTAGACCTTCTGATTGTCAAAATCAAATGTCGCTTACACCGGCATGTAGTATGATGGGTCCAACAGCCCTGTCTTTGTGTTGCTTCTTGAAGATTGTCAGCACACTGCTCTTGTGCACGGGCAAACATGAAACAAAAGATTTGTTTCGGGCAAGAAATATTGAGCTTGTGTACAACTGAATCCCCAATAACAAATACATCATACATACCTGCTAGGAGTTGCTGAATCCAACTCTCAAGTGTCCGGTGTTCTTCAACAATGTGCTGCATCTTTCAGTTGGCCATTTTCCATTTTCACTTCTGCTTCATGTCCTAGGAGAGAAAGAGCGACTGTTATCTTCATCTTCATATAAATAAACATTGTCTTTTTTGCAATCAACAGCTATATGGTCCACTTTACCACAATTAAAACATTTCTTGCTCTCAGAGGATTCAAACACCGCGTACTCAAACCTTCAACTTTAAATCATAACACCACGTTAATCTCATCGTTAGAGCCATTTAGAATCATATAAAGCTGTCTCCTGAAGCGAGATGACGTGCTTCAAGTCGGAGATTGACACTCAAGAGAAATCATAACAACGTCTGACATCACTTCATCATATCTGCACAGTTTGTAAAGTGAAATTTTATTACTAAGAAAAGGTAGGACATTTGAAATAATAACTCTACAAGCAGTGGCGATAACAACAAAAGAAATTTTAAAGTGCCATTAATTACAAGCCCCTGATCTATCAGTCTGGGCCATAATGCTTCATTGTCCAAGAACACCACTACTGCCTCATTCATTCTGGAAGCAAATCTCACATTTTACACCCCACGCCCTTTCGACTTCCATGATACACATTTCAACAGAAATGGCGGGTTCAACCAGTAACATTACTGCATGTCTTCGTTTGTGGTGATAAACCAGTGTACTTTAAGGTTCCGCCATAGTGGCTTGGCTATTATTGTGTCCTCTCTGATCACAAAATCTTTGTGTAACCTTAACAAACAATGAAAATGAAGAAAAAAAGAAATGCAGAATTTATAAGAGATAATATGCAGCATCCAGCCGACCACCACCAAACCACAGAAACACCCACTTCAGACCACACTAATTGGAAGACAAAAAGATAGATAGATAGATAGATAGATAGATAGATAGATAGATAGATAGATAGATAGATAGATAGATAGATAGATAGATAGATAGATAGATAGATAGATTCATGCTTTCAATCTCAGCTCAAGCAAAACCCACACATTTGTTGGCCACGATAGAGCTTGAGTCACCTACACTGTTTGAGTACAATCACACTTTCATTCCAAGTGGTCATGGCATGCATTGAGTGACTCTATAAACACATTTGGATGTGTTTTCCTAACCTAAACAAATTATTTAAATCAAACATAATTACTTCTTCTGCTACACCAATTTTTAAAGAGCTAGTCTTGTATCACTGGTTCCTCTTTTCTCCCAAAAGGGTTTTTTTTTTCCTTGTCTTCTTTCGGAGTTAAATCAGGTGGGTGTGGACCTCAAAAAAAGGCCCTGTTAAATCCCATTGAGGCATTCCTTGTATAACTTTGGGCTATACAAGAAATAAATTGTTGTTGTACTTTGGGTGCCACAGTATTGCACTGCAGAAGCATTGTCAGGTCCGGGAAGGACCTCAAAGCAGGAATAACTCTCTCTTACATTTCCTTCTGGTTGCACCCATTGCACCCAACAGGAGTGCCCAATGAAACTATAGTTCACAACATACCCTATAGGTGTTTGGGAGCACAAGTCCAGGGAAGTTGACACCTAACTTATGGGAGGTATACAGTCTTAGATGGCCATCACTCATTTTATAGTCCTGTCTGGAAAGACAAACACCATCCATCCCTGCCAGAACCTCAGTTTAATGCCAACTCCTATTACAGTGGATTGAAAGACACTATATGAGACAGATAGATAGTTCAGCCATTTTAGTAGAAGATATTTTTTATTAAAATACTTACACTATTTGACACATTCTAAGCACTGGCAGATATGTATCCAACCTTGTATCATTTAGCCTTATGCATATATAATACACACTAATGCGCTTTTGCTGACAAATACAGTTATCTTGTTAAAAGAACATATGGCTGATTTTCATGATGGTAGAAAATTTAAAAAATGCTTGTTATGTAGTTAAACCTCTGGTAGTTCTGTCATTTTTTACCAAAAGCAAAATCAAAATTCAGCTGGCCTGACTTTCCTCTTCTAGTCACATGTAGGAGTCCATAAATCACATGATGGCACGGTGTTGCCACATTTTATGCCAAACATTTATCATTATGACATGTCATCATTATGATGTCTTATTACATATCATTATTAAAAGATCGGGAGTTGTTTGCCCTAGACTTTCTCTTATACTCATAATGGGGATGGATATTTGAGGGAGTAAACTGCAAGAGAATGATTATATTTTTATATTATGTACATTAAAAAAAATCAACAACAAATCAAATCAAATTAATAATATATTGAACAATAATTATAAAAGTAAAGTTTATTTATATCATATTATAAATGACTTTGCAAAATGTAGTAATCCGATTTTAAGAAGACTTTTATTTGCAATGTTAAGTCCCTCCATTTACCAACCATGTTTCTAATATTATTTATTTGTTGTGCTTCCTTTTTCTAAATAAAGTTTGCAGAGTCTGTTAAATAAGTTATTAACATGGAAAGTGCTTCTATTTTATTGTTTTATGTAAGTTTTTATTTTTTGGTACATACTAATTTAAATGCAAAAAGGTTCTATTTACATTTATTTAATTTTAATTAAGTAAGTGATTAAAGTGTTGGTAATAATATATTGTGTGTGTGTGTTTGTGTAAGGGGTGTAAGGTGGTTGGCAGCTTTTCTCCGGGGCACCAAAGGGAGAAAGGGGAAAACCTCCCAAAGGAATGAAAACATATTAATCTTTCCCAAATTTAAAATTAAATTTAGCCTATTGACAAAAAAAAAGAATTATTTACAATTTTCAAAGGCTTTAAATTTGAATTTATCCTAAGGGGAAGAACTGGGTAATTTTCTCTTTCCAACCGTTTCTAATTATTTTATTTGTGTGGGGAAAAAAAAATTTTGGGAAAAAACAAATTTAAAGTTTTCAAAATTTTTAAATTAATGTTTGTAAAATTTTTTTTGGTCCCTTAGCATAAACAAAAATTCTATCATTTTATTTTTTTAAAAGGGGTTTTTAAAAAAATTATGATAATAAAAGGTTGGTGGTTTGGGTAAAAGTGAAATTTCAGTCTTAAAAAAAAACAAAAAAAATGGTAAAACCCCGCAAGTTTAGGGGAAAACATTCCCCTTGGGATGGAAGGAATTAAAGAAAAAAATAATTACCAGATGAGGCTTTGAGAGAAAAAAATTTTGGCCCCTTTAGCCAATATAAGGGAGTCCTTAAATTTTAAAATCCAGCTAAAAAAAACCCAAAATTTTTAAAAGGGTTGGTTCAGGGTTGTGGGCACTTAACCCCTTGAAAACCTCTGATTTTACTTTTCCCAGGGCAGTTTTCCCATTTCTGCCTTTTTAATAGTTAGTCTTTTTTTACCTTTGGAAAAACGTACAAAAGATTTATCCCAAAACTGAATTTGGTTTTTAAGAATCGATATTTAACATCCCGAATTTTTCAAAACAAAAAAAGTTTGGTTAAAAAATTTCGTTTTTAGTTTTTAACCCCCTGAGTAAAAATACCTTTTTTGGGGAAAACAAATTGTGGTGGGTTTTGGGGGGGGGGGCAGGGGTTTCTTTTAATGTAAACATTAAACGGGTACCTTTTTTTCGGTAAAAACCAAATTTTTCAATAAAATATAAGTACAAAAATAATTTCTAAATTTTTGTGTAACCAATTAAAATTTTAATTTTTTTTTGCAAAATTGTTGATTTATTAATTTACCCATAACCCTCTGTTATTTAATTAAGGGTCACTCTCCGAAATCTCACCCAAACCCGGGCAAAAAACAAACCCCAGGGGGTCCAGCCAGGGGGCCACACACACAAAAAATTCCACTGGGAAAATTTAGAATTAATCCCCAAACCCTGGGACGGGAAAAAACCGGGGGGGGGAAAACCCAGCAGAAGGGGAAAAACCAAACCCACAAAGGTCCGCTCCTCCCAGCACCTAAAAAGATGAAGTGGCCCCCGCATGTCATGTTTTTGGCACTCAGGAAAGGGGGGAAAGCTGGGTTGCAGAGCCTGGCACACCCTTTAGTTGTGCGGGCAAAGACAGACAAAGCAGGTGCTGGGGGCACAAAAAAACATTTCTTTGTTCCTTCCAAATTTCTGGAAAAAATTTTTCTAAAAAAAAAAAGATAAATCTCAGTTTTAAAGTGCCGCCCACGGGGAACCCTAGGTCATTGCCTGGACAGCCTATCCCCAGCAGCCCTTTTTGCAATAAATTATATAAAAACAAAGGTCCTTTCTGGTTCTTCTGAAAATTTTTTTGGTCAGTTTGACTTTGCGGGATTGGTCATTTGGCTTTGGTGTTTCCCCGAGGGTAAAAGGGCCCCAGATGGGGGGGTCGGGAAGCACCTGAGAGTCACCTTCAAAGATGAAAGTGAAAAAACAGGACGGGGCAGAAGGCATCTCAGAAGCAAGTCTAAAAGCAGGGTTTAAAAGGGGAACACGATGGGGATGCCAGTAAAAAGGAGTTCAGACACCGAGGTACACAAAAACACAGGGCAAGAGATATGAAATATTTTAAATTTATTTATTACCTGTTTTTTGGGGTTGGGGATAAACCCTTAAAGGGGGAAACATTCTTTTTTTTAAAAATTTTATTTTTAAAGCTTTTAAAGCTGAAAGCCCAAAAAGGTGACTGCTCTTTTTTTGTGCAAAATTTTTCAATTGCAACCTTTAGCTTAAATGTATCCATTTTCCTGCCACCAAATTCGGGGCCCCTTCATGACCCTTTTCCTGACCACCTGGTCTTTTGGCGTACCCCCTCGGGCAGGTGCAGGCTGTGGGACACCATCCGAACCAAACCTGTGAGCCGGGGCATGTGAGCAAAAACATTTCCCCCACAGATCAACTTTCCCGGGTTTTTAAAATGAAGGGCTGAGGAACATGACTTTAATTTATTTCCCCCTTTTAAAGCCCTAAGTGTTTGTTTTTTCCCTGTTTTTGTTTTTAAAGTGTGGCTTGTTTTTCTTTGAATGCTGATCAATTGTTTCGAGCCCCTGTCACCCAGAGGGGGCTCTTGATCAAAATCCAAAGAACAAACAAAGAAACCACCTTGTGGGTTGATGTGGCCCCGGGGTCCTTTTACACAGTTACATGACATACCGGGAAGGTTTTCCCATTGCTCTGCTCTGTTATTAGTGGCCCTTTAAAGTGCTGTCCTAAAAGGGTCTGTCCAAAGTCCTTAAGAATGTCACCCGGGTCACCCACCTTAACATTTGGGGGATTTAAAATTATAGCTTTGGTGGCAATAAAAAACCCTTTAAGAGATCTTTTTCATTTGGGCATCGCCTTTGCCGGGGGGGCCTTCCGCACTGTTCCCAATTCCTTCCCTTTCTGTAAAGCTCTTATACCCTATTTCTTGCATCTGTTTTCTTGGGGTTTTGTTTCATTCACTTTTTTATTTCCTCTAGGCCAAGGTGGCAAAGGGGAGGGGAATGTTGGAAAGTCATCAGCCCAAGACTCCCAAACGAAAACCCCGACCCCGGTACCCCTCCCCAGGCCCCTATTTTTGGCCCGCTTTTTCCCCACCTGCAGGTGCTGCTTTTTCCCAAAGACATTGGGGGAAGGGGGGCAGTGCCCGCTCAGGGCGGGTCCCGTTCCACCCACCAAGGGGGTGTGTGGAGTAAACTTGTTAAAAAACATCCCGTTGTTTGGGTTTTTGAATAAAAAAAAATCACAATTTTAAAAAAAGAAAATTTTTAGAGGGGGTAAAAATTTAAAAAACTTTTATTTAAGTTTTAAAATCCTTTTTTATATTTGGCTTTTTTTAGGGCACCAATCACATTTATAAACAATTAACTTTGAAAAGTTTTTAATTTTTTTTTATTGCTTAATTAAAAAATTTTAAATGAAACCCTCTGGGTCCCTGGTTTGCCTGTTGATGAAGATTGGGGGAGATGTTTTATTTTTAAGGTTTACTCATTTGGGCAAAATGGGTTGGGTTTTTTTCTGTTCGTCTTGATCCCCTTTTTGGGGAAAAATCCTACATTGTTCCTGTTTTTAAGAAATCAGAACCTCTTTTACCTTTATACGGTGGTAAAGTCTCCCTCGAAAACCTTTCGAAACTGGTCCTGGATAGGGGTCCCCCTTTTGGGAAAACCCGGGGGTTGTTGAGGCCCAAAGGGTGGGGGATTTATCATGGTCCACAAGGCTTTTTTCCCCCACTTTTTATATTGTCTTAAAACAACTGAAAAATAAGGAACTGGTTTTTGATTTTGCCGAATGTGGCCCCGGAAGGGGGGTCCACGTCATGGGGCCCTGTGACAGTCTGAAAAGGTCTTGAATAAGAGCACCTGTGTAACAAAGTACAGAGAGACTGTTTTTTTCTTTGGGGTCTGTGTTCCTTTAATGTGGGTTTGTGACTCCTTTATCTTCTACAACTCTTTACAACCAGGGGTTTTTAAAACCTTTAAATTAAAAATCCAACTCAGTTTGGGACAGACTCTTTAAACCCCGGGTGAAATAAAGAAGAAAAAATTAAAAAAAAACTGAGTGCCTTTGACCAATCTTCCCTTTTTCCTGCCATGTGATGGCCGGTTCTCTTCCCTGCTCCCTTCGTTGGGGTGGGGCCCCAAAACCCCATCTATAAAATCACCAAGATGAGTGACTGGGAAAAAATTCCAAAACCGGGGGAAAATTAAAATGATGTGCTTTCATTTAAAAAATCAAAAAAAAAAATGCAGTGCAACAAGTTCCAAAAAATAAATAAATCTTAAAAAAAGTGCCCAGTGGGGTTTTTAAAACCCTCAATAAATAAATCCTTTAAAATCAGAGGTTAATACGCGTCTCTTCACCATTTCTCCCGGGCCACCTCTGTCTTTTTTTTCCCCGCTCACCCCTTGCTCCCACCGGCGGAACCCCCACCTGCTCCCTCCCCTTTTTCCCCGTTCCCGCCCGATCAGTGGGGCCCCCTCCCTTCCTTGCCCAGTCCCGTTGGAGGTCCGGGCCCCCACCCCCTCCCTAAAATTAGTGGGGGAAACGGCCCCAAAACCCCAAAACCCCCCCTCAGGGGCCCCAGCTCGTTAGCTCCTCCTTGTTGGGTCCCCTGTTAACCCCCTTGCCCCTTTAAACCTCTTTTTCCATCGATCTCTCCCTTCCCTTTCCCCCATCCTATCCCATCCCATCCTACTTTTTTTTCTTTCTCCCCCTTCCAGTGTGACCCCTTATATAAAAAAAAACCCTCCCCTGTGCACATCTTGGGGCCGGCCAAACAACACCCGGGGAAACCAAGAGGGCCCGCACCCCCGGGAGGTGCACTGCCCAATCACCTCATTAACTCCTTGGGGCGTTCAACCCCTGGGAAAAGCATGGCTATTGGTTAAAAAACCCAAACCTTTTTTTTTGGAAAACCCGGACCCGGGGTTTTAAAAAACACTCCACACGGGGGAAATTTAAAAGAAGTATTTTGGAAAACTCTTCCAACAATGTGCCTGTATAGTCCTTACTGTAACTTGCTGATCTTTTAACTTTGCTTTCTTTTTTTTTTTTAGTTTTTTTTCCCCTTTCAGTTATTCGGGGTGTTTTTTTTTTCGAAAATAAAAAAAAAATTTCCACTGAGACAAATACAAAATATCATTATTATCTATCTATCCATCTAATGAATGCAACAGTTGGAGGTCAGATCAAATTCTGAAATTGATTTCTTTGAGCTACAAAAAAAAAAGAATTTGCAAAACCACCCCCTTTAGTGTTTTAAAAAATTTACCTATAAAGGGAGAAATCTAATAAATAAGAAAAAAATTTTAAAATTTGAAATTTTTATGTCTTCCATTTCTTAAATGTTTAAAATCAAAATATTCTCAGTTTTCATTTTTTTCCCCCGTTGAGGGTATTGAAGTGATCTAAGGGTCAAAAAACAAAATTAAAAATTTATAATCCCTGACCAAATATTAAAAAATTTCATTTTGTTTGAAATTTGTAATTTTTATCCTTCTGGAACAACTTTAGAGCGTTAGGACCATTGGTAAAGAATCAGATATAACAATTTTGATCATATGTGTGATCAGCAACCTTACAATTGCATGAAACAACATTCCACATGCCCATATTGCCAACCCCCTTTTTTGAGCGCTGTAAAGGAGTAACTTTGACCTCTTGTTTCCCATTAGAGGTTCAACTTCTAGATTTGGTTGATGTGGTCACAATGTCAAGTTTTTTATGATCATTTTGCTAAGGAAAACTATTGGTTTTGTCTTTATCATAATGGTGTTCTTCCAGGGCAAAATATGGTCCAAAATAACTTAAACATGTTGGGTTTTGGTCTAGAGGGCCAAAAATAGAATGGAACTCCTATTCGAAAAAAAGCTTCACTCCTTTTAACTTAGCATCAACCGGTCAATGCTATGTCGTATGGGGGTTTTTCTCATATCAGTGAGTTAAGATGTCCAGTCAGATCAGGTTGGGGAGCATGCACTTGTACACTTCATTGCTTCTCCACCCATGACAAAACAAGCCGGGATCCTGGTTTGGCAATACCGGGCAGAACACGGTCCAATTACCACTCCCGAAATGCTGCAGCCAGGTGTGACATGGGCGGCCCTTGGCCTGGTCCAGCCAGCATGTTCTCAACAATGAGGATCCTGTGAGCTGAATCACCCTGGGAATTGCACCACATTGCTGTAGTCTGTAACTGACACTCCCTCAAATGCAGGTAATGTGCCTATTTAGGATTCCATGAGCAAAGCTTGTTCAGTACAAACTTAAAGAGGCACACACACAAAATAAAACTGAAGTGATTTCTGAACATTCTTAAAAATTCTTTTGAACACAAAAAGCAAAACAGATTCATTTAAATTAAAAAGACAGACCATAAGCCTATTTTAAGCGTTTTGAAAGGAAAAACGAATATTCTACCATTTCTGGTTTTTGGAAAGATAGATTATACTGAACAATCTTTCATATGTTGAGCTGGTAGAACACATGCACAGGAGTAGTTATAGGCATGCGGTTCTGTCAAATCGCAATTAGAGCTGTCAATCATAATGATTAATGACTTTTAAGCCCTGCCCTCTGACGCACCGGTGCCGCCCGCTGATGCAAGACGAAGTCCCGCCCCTCGCCCCCCTGATGGCGCACGCGGAATTCCCCTTCACGGACCTCCTTCATCCGCCCGATTGTTGGCTCGCCCTCCCTGGGCCCCCCTTT
>NW_024385237.1:0-6674 GCF_016835505.1 Polypterus senegalus
AATAAAATGGAATTCGAAAAGCAAAAGACAGCAAAAAGAAAGCCTGTTTGTTCCCCCCTATCCACCGCCTTGACAGAGCTCAGCTTGGTAAAAAAGTTCTGCCAGCTCAACCCAAAGGGGCTCCTTATCTATCGTGAGCTTCCTGGGTTGTATGGGGTAAATATTACAGGATATTGTTATTTGGATATGCATTTGTTGTGTGTTCTGTGTTCTAAAAGATCTGGTAAGTGTGGATGAAATGCGAGGGCATGAAATCACGGAACACATACCAGTACCTAAAGCAAACTTTTCCATGTTATATTTATAATGCGTGAAGAGTATAATGTGTGAAGACTTTTGTCCAAATATCAAATAAATGCTATTATTCAAGAATATAACCAAACAAAAAATTAGATTTACATGTTGCTGTCAATGAGTTAAAATCCAAGGTCAAATATCAATCGACAGGGATCTTATACATGTTTTTGAATGGCGTAGAGGCAAGAACCCCTGCCTTATAGCCCTAATGGTCTTGGTTTGAGACCTGGTGCTCTACGTTTTGAGTAGTAGGCTATTATTTTTATTACTATAAAAAAATTTTATTATAATAAAAACATACATTTGATTTGAGTCTGTAACACCCGATGTAAATTTTGGCCACTTGTAAAAGTTTTATTTTCTCATTGATGTTCACTTTGCAACATAACTTGCCTCTCCACTCTAAGTTGATGGCATTTATCCCCAGTCTTTTCACAAAAGCAGTGCTGTGGCCAATGCCTGCTCAGAACTTTGTTGTACTAGCAATCAAAGATACAATGTCCCGTGACAGCTATCAGACTGTACAAAGGCTGGACCGTAGCAACAGACAGCTTCTTCACAGCACTTTCACTGGCTAATAAGACTGCTGCAGTCTGCTTGGCACAATAAAGTAAAATGTTGACTTTAATCTCTGCATAAATGGCGAGAATAAAGTGGAAATGCGAGAAGAAAGTCAACATGTCGACATTATTCTCATCATAAGCATTAAGGTTAAAGTGGAAATGTCGAGAATAAATTCAATATCTCGACATTATTCTTGACATTTAGTTTTTTTTTTTCTTCACTGTGTCCGCATTTTTTTTTCTTCACCGTGGCCCTAATACACTTCCGTAGTTTAATAACAGTTGGAGGTGTTAAGTTTTAACTGAACATTTAAAAGTCTTAACCATTTGTTTACTCAGCCATTGCCCTAAGCTAGCATGGTATACTGTCTAAGAATAATTCTAAAACAACAGCAAAGAAAACAATATTTGTATTTAGATAAATATGCATTTTGAAAAGCATCCATTTCTTAACACTTACTTACAAATGCTATTTAATCTCTTGCTAGTCATCTTTTACATTCTTGGTGTGGAATATTCTGTTGTAATTTGTGATGTAAATTTAGTTTGATACGCTGTAGAATTCAGCTTGCTTCAGAAAGTATCATTATCAGTGAGAACAAGAACTACAGGAACTTGCTTTCAGGTTACACTGCCTCGATTTTAGACCATGATAAAGGAACCTTTCATTTGGTAGGACTGACTTATTTTTGATATTTTAATTTTAAAATTGTTGTAGGTTTTGTGAGAGTTAATATTTTGCAGGTGATCTGCAGTATTGTGCTGTATTATATAAGTAGTTTTGGGAACTGCAGTTTTAAAAATGTTAAAAACGTTTCAGAAAATATGATAAAACATCTGAGAAAACTGTAATTACCAGGGAAGGTTTGTAACTGATTGGTAGGCCTCGATTTACACTGCTCGTGGAATTTAATGCCACCGCAGAATTAACCTAACTGCTGCGTGAGAATACCAAATCTGAATGAAATCTCACCATTTGATATTAGTATGATTAGTTTGTTTACTACTTTAAGTTCTTTCTTTAGCCTATTGCATCATCTAATTAATATCTGGTTCGTTGCTACTGAAATCGAACACAGTGGAGCTACAATCCAGTTAAACAAGCTGTCAGTGTTGCTGCAAAGTACTGATAAACTTAACGAGCTGAGAGCTGAACTTGAATTTGTATCTGTTCACTGCCAGCCAATTATGAAAACTCTGACTTTTTTTGAGGCACAGTCATTCATGGCGTACGATGTCTACAACAAGGTGTCTGACTTACCATCTTGCCTGAAATCGTCCGGATTTCCAATTGCAACCAGCAGCTTTGAAGATGCAAAGCACAATGCTGCTGCTAAACTTGAAGAGTATTTTGTGGGAACCAAAAGCCGGCAACAGACCTATTCAGATCTGGAGAATATTTGATGCATGACAGCTACCACTCCAATTGTGATGATGCCTTTCCTGAACCGATCTGCGCTCTCGCTCTTCCAGCTCATTCTGTCCTGACACCCTCTTTCTTCTCCTTCTGATTCTTCCTCCTCATCTCGCACTTCTATCTGTCCTTAAACTAAACTTTCCTTCTATCAGTGGAAATTCATATGACACATCCAATGGCGATGCCAATGGGGTCCACTGGTCCCTTCTTTCTGCCTCTCCATCGCTAAAGCACTGACTTATCTTTTCTAGCGTTGTGCTTCTTTTCATTACTTCACCCACAAACATCTGCATTGCATTCAGTTCTACCTTTTTTTTGCTTTCTCTATTTTCACTAAAATCTTTTTGTCTTATAATTCTTAATGTGCTTTATCATTTCTTCACACAGTCCCAGATTAAACAAGCCTTTTTGGGTCTTAAGACCTTTTGTTCTCTTTTGCCATTTTTGAGACAATTTTTCAATGAGTTCCTTATGGAGGGGGGCTTTTCGTCCCAATATGTCCACAGGCAACTCTTTTCCTTCCATTTCCACTCCCTGCAATCTTGGGCTTCCCACCGCCAATCTTAAATTGGGATCTCTATTTAAATTAGGTTTGATCTTGCAGAGGACTTTTCTCACCATGACCGCTGGCAACACGTATCTTCCTACAGCGTTTCTTGGACACCAGTTTACACTTCTCGTTATTATACTGATTTCAAAGCCAGGATCTATCCAGCACCTTTCCTGCTACTCCTTGCCCTCTCTCAAAGCCACGATTAATTCCTCCTGCAAATATTGCTCTAAGTGTTCCTCAAAAGGAATTACAATAAAGTGAAGTCTGTTTGATTCCACTATCTCCTCCAATGGAGCTCCCAATTTCTCACTGTCCAATTTCTCACAATCAAAGTTTCCCAGTCTATATTCGGCTACTCTTCCTGTACTTCACCCAAATTCGATATTTCTGTAATAGCTCTCAGTAAAAAGTCTTTAGCACCCTCCGTTAGTATGCATGGCTGACCTGCTGTGTTTATGTAAAAATCTTCTTTCCAATGTGTGTATGCACCCCTATGAGTTATTTTGCAGGATCCTCTCAGTGATGTGCTCTTGTTTCATAAATATTCCTGTTTAACTTTCCTACAATTTATGTTTACAGTAAAAAATATGCACTATATTTCTTTTCTGAGTCTCAACCTTACAGTATTCACACAGGACCTTTCCTGTATGCTGATCTGCTACCTTTTCTGGTATTTCCTCAACAATCTGCAATTTTCTTATTTCTATTCCACTCTCATGCAAATATCTATTTATTTCCAGCACTGCCCTTTTTATTCCTACTCTTGCTATTCCTAACATGCAAGCTCCAAATCGTCCCACTCAATGTGTATGTATGGATGATTAGACCAAAACCTGCTTCTCATCAAATACACTTCCACTATTTTTACTCTTCTTCGGATACGTTATAAAAATGTTTAAACCTACCCTGTCTTTTCTGCCCATCAGCCTATATCCTCCGTAAAAATATCTTTTCCACATGCATCTCTGGACGGTGTACAGAACCAAAATGATAGATCTAAACAATAGCCATTTTCTCTTTAAGCCTAATAAAATCTTTTGCACTAATTTTCCTCCCACAGGGTTAAATTTATCACATTAACTTTTATGCGCATAGGTTTCCCTTCTCGTTACTTTGTACTCTTAGTATTAATACAGCCCTTTATTTTTATATACAAAAGATATATATACATTTTTCTTCCATATACACTTTATATATTTTAATATTTCAAAACCATTAATCCATATTCATACTCACTAACACTTATTGCACCTTTGTGCTTACCCTATTTTGCCCTATACTAGTTTTGCACCTTTGTGCCACACACGCTCTCCTCTGCACCTCTGTGCTTCATTCACTGCGTCGCTGATTGCACTCCACACGTACTTGCACTTACATGCCTTCCCTAATTGTAACAAAATAAACTATTTTATTCCTTTATTTGTCCCTAATACTAGCACACTCACACCACCTGTCCCCGTGCAGCCCTTCCTTCTTGTTCCCACTATGACAAGCTTGGAAGCAGTATCCGAACAGGCTTTTCGCCTATAACTCACAGCCCCCTGTCTCTAATCCGGGGCGGTAACTATAGGTCTTCATTCACACCTGAAGTCAATTCTTCTACTGAGGTACAGTTAGAAGAGGCCGTCAGTGCAATTAGTGCTGCAAGCGCCTCCCTCTTACTCTGCTCTCTCTCTCAAGAGCGGCCTCGGCGGCCGGCAATTTCTTGCCTCTTTTATGTCACACCGCCACGCTACACCAGGAGAACAATCTCAGCCACAGCCGGAAGCGACACTTCAGAATTCCACGCCTACGTATACAAGACTTGCCGTTGTCACGGTAACCTTAGTATATGTAGGTCTTACAACTGACCCATGCAGCCCTCCGTCTCTACTGGAACAGAGCGGTATATGTCAGACTACTGAACAACTCGAGCTTCCAGTATTTTTGTGCACACACTTTCTCAAATAACACTCGCTCTATCTTTACAGCTTTTACACTTTTTATGTAAGTCTGTGTGCCTATCCCTTCATCCTATCTTCTTTTAGAGACCTTCTGCTGCTTTCTCTGTCAGAGGGCGGACGCTCTTTGAAACTTCACACAAACAGTTTTAGTGAAATATCGCTACCTTTCTAGGTGGCCACCATCTGTGTTCGTTTTGCAGAGCACCGTCCCACCTTTGGATTCTGCAGCCGCCTTTTCCCTCGTCATGTCAGGGTCACCAGAATTTGTTGAGGCAGAAGATGCACCAGAGATTCTCACCTGGATAGAAGGCTCTAGCAGTCAGAGGATAGGCAAATAGAGTAATTAGCTTTATTGCAAAAAACAATAATACAGACTGAACCCAGTTAGTCCAAATCGAGTTGAGCCCCGAATAAGCCAAAAAGTCACAGTTTATATAATCATTTCTTATCATGCCGACTCACTCAGGGCAGCTCATTCGCTGCCCTTCTGACCCTTCTGCAGCTGATTTGCATGGGAACCACCAATATTTCTCATATTTTGTTATTTGCCTTCAGCTTTTGCTTTGCTTATTTTTGTCGGCCTTGAGTTTGCAGGTGTTCCCCCTCTTACGCTCCTGGGCTGTCTCTATCTATCATTCTTCCCCTTCTCTGTCCCTCAAGTTGATAAGATATTGTTGGCTTTAATTAAAAAAGCTTTAATTAAAAAAGAAATATGGCATGTGCCTGTATTTAACCATTTGCTTGGTATGCCTGACTTGTATTAATACTTGCACTAAGAATAATGCTTATAAGTTTTTATATCTATTTATGCTAATACATGAATATACTAATTTCTTATTTTCCATAGTAGCAACATGGTCTTATGCATTTTTGTTACAGACCAATCATAGCTGTACATTATAAGGAAGCTGTATAGTATGTTGGTAGCAAAAATCTAGGAGAAGACAGTGATTTGCCCAAACATAAAAGATGGACAAAACGTGTCATGCTGTTCAAAATTTAAAATTACTAAACTAAGGTAATATTGTACATGTGATATAATACGATCACCTTATAAAACAAAGCTAATTTCGGACAAGTAATGCAAAAATGTTTTGTTAGCAATCTGATAAACTGTCTTATTTAATACAACAATTTTAAACTTCCATTTTCATTAGTTTTATAGAGTTCATTATATAATTATCATTAGAGTTGATCATTATACTATATAGAGTTGATTATATAAGTCAATCAAAAATATTTAAGGTACTTGGCACAGTGGCAGTTGAAATAATGATGTTGAAATAATGTTCAGTAAAAGGTGTTAAAAAAAGGGTTGAAAAATGAATGTTTTGTTAAAAAGCATTTCATAATTTGGCGGATTTAACTCTGCAGTCTTTAACAAAGTTTTTTTTTTTTAGTTTCTTTTAATATATATTTATCAAAACAATAGCTTAGAATGAAACTTCAGCTTTCTTTTGTGAGTGAGAGTGGAACTGTACATTTATGAAACATCTATTGTCAGCAGTCAAACACTTATGATCTCTTTAGATAACAATGAAAATGTTATATGAACAATTATATGAACAATCTTGCATGCAAATACTGACAAGTCTGAATTTTTCAACTTTTAACTCAACCATACTCATTGGTTTAAAATATAATCGGTTCTCACAAGATTCACAGGTGTGTCAGTATTGGGGGCTAAGGGCAAGGGAATTTTACAGATCTATAGGTGAAGCTGATTAATCAATAATGAAACCATTTTCTTTGTGAAAACATCTATGATGATATTGTGTGAGGTCCTGAAATGTATTTAATTTAATTTAATTTGATTGGTTTGTTCTGATTGTCATATACATATATGTGTCTTTATGAACATTTTACTAAGAAAGAAACTGCATTTTATTTTTCACCCATTA
>NW_024385238.1:0-5311 GCF_016835505.1 Polypterus senegalus
AGTTTACCTTAAATGTACCTAAAATCTTTATGTGAACTATTCATATATGCATACTTTAATTTTGTTTTGAATTTTATATACCATAACAGCATTAAATTATTTTAGTTTCTTGATAAAATTCCTCTGAACCAGTGGTTTGCAAGTTCAGTCCTGGAGGATGAAGGTTTTCATCCAAACCAAATTACTTTTCAATGGCCTCATAACTTAATTAAACAAATTTTTGTCTCTGTGGCTTACAGAAATGACAAAACTATATTTCTAAATTTTTATTAGTAAGAATTTCTATATGTCACATTGAGATACTTTAATGTTTTTAATCTTCATTTTTTAAATTTTCATCATCCTTATCATGATCTTCTTTCCAATTGTTTGGATGCCCTGGCTGTTATTTACTATTGAACACACTAGTGGGTCTGATACTCACCTAGCTGCAGCTTTTCACCTTTTTTGAGTTGTCTGTCCTGGGGTGTATTCCATTTACTGTTAATTGCCATTATTAAAATGTGCTTAAGGGGGCAACAAAGTTGAAACAATAGGAAAATCACAAAAGAGAGATAAGTGCCAATGGCAAAAATTCAGATGTTTCTATTTTTTTTATAAATGTAGATCTCATGATACTATTGTGCTTTTTTAAATGCAGATTATAGAATAAAAAATTAAAAGAGTAGCAAAGAAGCAAAGTAAACAATGAGGTTAGTTCTTCATAGTAAAATGACTGACTGTTTGTGAAACAGGTTGGGATGAAAGCCTGAAGCCACAGTGGTCCTCTAGGACTCAACTTGTGAACCACTGCTTTATACTAATTCAATTTGATGTATCATCATCCCATCTGATGGATTTTGCTAAAATAAGACTTTTCCAATTCTCAAGACTTGATGTCTTTAACTCGTTCACCTTCTACTCTGCATTTCCTGTTACTAATGACTTTCACCTTTGTGATCTACACAGATTCTTCCTAATTTTGAACTTGAGGATTTTATCAATGCAGGTTTGCATACACATCTACTTGCTTCAGAGAATTTTCCAAATCTGTACAACTAGCAATTTGGGTAAAAAGTTTGCTTAACAATCCTTTGCTGTTCTTCTGTGGTTTGCATGTGCCAATACCCAGTCTCTTGGGGAGTCACAGCCCATCTAGCTATCCTTGACTACTTTTGCCTCTTGTTTTGCACGCACACACGCGCATACCCCCACACGCACACACCATAATCTAACAAACTTTGTTTATGTAATAGTCTTCTGTTTTTTATATTATAATTTATGATGCAAACGTAAGATATTACTGAATGGTTTTATATATGAGATTCCATGTTGTTTTTGACAGATGGTATGATTCTGGGTTTTTCTTCATCATCAAACATCCAACCAGGCTAACATCAATCATGATGGTACTATATACATAACATAAAAATTATTATGAAAATATATAAAACTTAATGTAAATTAACATTAGGTTAAAAGCAATGTTTATGATACTGAGATATGATTTGTTAGGTGTGCATCAATTCTGAAGCTGTCTTTAGCACTGCTTTTGCAACATGTTTTTTTTCAATCAGTGATGACATTAAAATGTGCTCACATAGCCACCATAGTATAAAATGGGTTATCCATCACTGTATTTGATATTTTCCAGTGGCTAATTCTGCCTTTAACATTAATTAATATGTTTCTATAATAGTTCTGGGGTGGCCTAACCAAATTTGGTAAATTAAAAAAATTATTTTAGTGAGAAGTCAGGCAAAATGACACTTTTTATTGGCTAACTAAAAAGATTACAATGTGCAAGCTTTAGAGGTAACTGTTGCCTGAAGAAGGGGTCTGAGTTGCCTCGAAAGCTTGCATATTGTCATCTTTTTAGTTTACCAATAAAAAGTGTCATTTTGCTTGACTTCTCACTACATTCCTAATGGCTAATATGGTACAAAAGCCTAGTACTACAAAAATTATTCTGAACTGCTATATGTTTTGCTTGATTTTCTTAGTCAGTTTTATTACAGATAATCTTAATTTAGTATTGTATTAGCTCTTCTTTAGCTCCTGTTTGAATTTGGTCTGAAACAATGTTGCATTTTATTAACATTATGTTTTTGTAAAAACCATATTGCTATTTTGCGGCTCCATTGCTGAGACACAGACACAATTGCTGGGGATGCACTGTGGGAAGTGAAGTCATCTCTGCAATGATATTTAAACCAGTCCTATATGCATCTCAGTGTAAAAGTGCAAATGCCTGTCTAAGATGTTTGTTTTATTCGTATATAAATCCCGATTAAGAGCCATTTAAGCTCCTGTATTAGACTTTGTAGGTTTGCCTAGCATTTTGGTTTTGATTGGGTTTCTAATTGCCCAGTTTTTGACTTTTGCTTTGTTTTTTTTGACATTATTCATCTCCTGGACAGTCTTTATTTTGCTCTTATGCTCAGCCTAATTCCACGGCATAGCAGTACAATGTGCAAGGGACTTTCCTGTTACAGAGTAAAGTGAAGTAGGTCCCTTTATCTCTTTTGTCCCATAGGCACTGTTAAATGCCTTAAGGTCTATATTGCACATGGAGCATTTTTATTTGAGTTCAGGGCCATGATTGCTTTTGGATAAAAGCTGTTTTTAAGGCAGTTTGTCCTGGTTTTCATTGCTCTGTATCTCTTGCCCGATGGCAAAAGCTGGAAGAGGTAACGACTGAGATGTGATGAACTCTGTGAAATGTCTATTGCTTTTTGCGGCATCGGAGGTGTAGATTTGTTCCAGAGTGGGGAGGGTACAGCCAATTGTTCTCTCCTTTCTGAGGAAGTGCAGCTGCCGTACACACACACACAGTCCATACGTAAGCACACTCTCGATGGAACAGTGATAAAAGGCAAGGAGCAGATTTTTGGGGAGATGGTTCTTTCTGAGGATTCTCAGAAAATACAAACTCTGTTGCGTCTTCTTCAGCAGCATCTTGGTGTTGATGCTCCAGGTCAGGCCATCCTCCAGCTCAATGCCCAGAAACCTGAAAACCGAGACCCTCTCCAGACAGGCCCGCCAATGATGAGTGGCTGGATGTCAGTTTTATTTCTAAAGTCAATAACAAGCTCCTTCATTTTTGTGGTGTTGAGGAACAGGTTATTGACTCTGCACTACTCTGACAGCCGCTCCACCTCGTCCCTGTATGCCAGCTCACTCTCCTTGCCCGAGAAGAGTCCGACTACCGCAAACTTTATGATCTTGTTGCGGTGGTGGATGGGAACACAGTCATATGTGTAGAGGGTGTAGAGGAGCGGGCTGATCACACAACCCTGCAGTGTCCCGGTGTTGAGGCTGAGAGCAGTGGAGATGTGGGGACCCAGCCTGACCCTTTGGGAATGACCAGACATGAATTCTCCAGGTGGGTCAGGGCTGCATAAAGGCTGTGCTTTATAAGCAAATTGAAATGGATCCAGGTGTACTGGCAGACAAGCGATGACATGACTCTGCACCAGTTTCTCAAAGCACTTTATAATGACAGATGTGAGTGCCACTGGGCAGAAGTCATTCAGACTGTTCATGATAACAACAACAACAACATTTATTTATATAGCACATTTTCATACAAACAGTAGCTCAAAGTGCTTTACATAATAAAGAATAGAAAAATAAAAGACACAATAAGAAAACAAAATAAGTCAACATTAATAATAATTTAGAATAAGAGTAAGGTCCAATGGCGGGGACAGAAAAAACAAAAAAAAACTCCAGACGGCTGGAGAAAAAAAATAAAATCTGTAGGGATTCCAGACCATTAGACTGCCCAGTCCCCTCTGGGCATTCTACCTAACATAAATGAAACAGTCCTCTTTGGATTTAGGGTTCTCACGGAAGGACTTGATGATGATGGTCACGTAGACTTCTGCCTTTTAATCCATCCATCATTGTTGGAGCATCATAAAGCTTTGAGTAGGTGGAGGTGGCGCAGGCCACCACCACAAAGAAACCGGAAAAAGAAACAGAAGAAGAGTTGGGGTCAGTACGGATTTTGGAGCCACCATGAATAGTTATTATGAAGAATTGAACATACAGAGTATCAGGATTAAGTTAAATTAAGTTAAATTGAAGTTATAAAAAGGCCATGTTAAAGTAATATGTTTTCGAATTCCTATTGGCAGGCTATTCCAGATTTTAGGTGCATAGCAGCAGAAGGCCTCACCACTTCTTTTAAGTGATGGATTTATGATGGATTTATTTCAGCAGCAGAACAATAATGGAGGACTTAAGGCAGGATGGAACAGTGGCCTGGGACAGGAACTAGTTGAAAATCCTAGTGAAGATTCCGCCAGTTGATCTGCACAATCTTTCAACACCTGTTCAGCCACCTCTTTGGGTCCTGCAGCCTTCCTCAGGTTCACCTTCCTCATAACCCGCCTCACCTCACACTCTTTCACCGTGTGTGTGTTACTATTGTGAACAGGCGGCTGTGATGGAACTGCTGTTGGTGTTGCATCAAAATGGGCAAAGAAGATATTCAGCTCCTCTGCCAGACAAGCGTCTCCCTCAGCAGCTGAGGAGCTGCTGGATTTATAGCTGATGATTTGCTGGACACTCTGTCACACCTGCCTGGTGATGTTACTCCTCAAATGATCCTCTATCCTCCTTCTATATACTGCCTTGGCCTCTTGGATGCATCTCTTCAGGTTTGCCTGAAAGGAGTATTCCTGGCTTTCAGCAGACTCTGGACCTCAATCGTCATCCAGGGCTTCCTGTTAGGATAAATCCATCTAGGATAAACGTCTGTCCCTGGTGACGTTTTCCGACAGAACCTGATGTAATCCAGGACTGCTGTCGTATGGCTCTCCATGTCCTGGTGATCGAAAACCTCCCAGTCGGTTCTCTGAAAGCAGTCCTGCAACTGTTGGGAGGCCTGCTCCGGCCATATGGTAACAGATCTGGTCATAGTGGGAGCTTGTCTTCTGAGGGGGGTATATGTAGGGATCAGAAGCAGGGATGTATGATCAGATTGGCCAAGGTGTACTAGGGGTTTAGCCGTATAGGCCTGTCTGATGTTTGTGTACAGCTTGTCTAGTGTTTTACTCCCTGGTTGCACACCTTATATATTGATGGAATTTAGGAGAACTGCTTTCAGATCTGAATGAGTGCCTAGAAATGATGTGAACCGCTTCAGGATACTTGCTCTAAGTGAAAAGAATATGTTACAGAAAAAAACAATGGATCACTGTTATATTGTTTTCACCTGACTCACCCTGCATTTTGACTGCACCCAAACCCCTAAAAATAACAATCACCCAATTCATGAATTTTATATCCACAGTTACTTGAACAGATGCAGGACCCTAGCTGG
>NW_024385239.1:0-8123 GCF_016835505.1 Polypterus senegalus
AAGTTCTGACCAATGGATCCCAAGAATGGGTGGCCACTTTTGAAGTTCAGTGTGTGTTGGTAGACCACCAGTTTCCTCAGCAAGCAGACCCCCAGCTACAACAAGTTGGAAGGACAACAGCAGCAGAGCTTTGGTGACATCTGGTGAGTCTGCCCTTGGTGGTTTAGTAGGAGTCGCTGTACAACTGCTTCATATACTTTTTCATTCTGCACCTGCATGAAATCGGCAGTAAATCAATTCAGGGCTCCTTGATACACAGCAAGTATACAGGCAGCATTTAGAAAGGGGAGAGTGATATCTAATAGATTCTCAGGCTCTCAAGATGATTAAGTCTCATGGGGTTGACACAGAGATGAAGAGGAGGTAACGAGTGGCCCCAGAAAGTCTGACATGAAGCTTCCTGTAGTCTCCCAGAATGAGCAGTTGTTGAAAAGATTGAGAAATTATTTCTCCTACAGGTGCCACATCCACATGTAATGCAGCAAAACTGCTGTGACAAAGCTTCACAAGTCAGATAAATGAAGTCCTTTTGAGAGTATTTGAGTATTCTGAAAGCAGATGCATTTTATCTCACCATCCTCCATTGACACATAAACAGACAGGTGACGAATACGTCTACCAGAAACTGTGCTCCTGTCTGCGCTCACAGACAATAGAATAATTGTCAACATTTTTAGCAACATGTTCTTTTTTAAACAAAGGTTCAGTTAGCACATTAGATGGCACTGACATTCTCCATGGTGATTTTATGTAGATGTTCTCCACTTCTTCAGTGTAATCTGATGTGACTGTGTGTTGGTCACATAGCTTGTTAGCAATGATGGTTGGAAATCCTCACATATGAGTCTCAATGTTCACCTCTCTCATTGTAACTCTACGAGGTTTGAGAGCATTTATTGCATCTGAGATTGTAGCAGGGTCTTAAATGTGATGGTCTCCTTGAGGGCAGAACATCGATATGAAGGTGGACAATGCCAGGCGTACATGAATGGGATTTCCTACATGCAGCGTTCAGTAAATTAACTGTGGTAAACACCATATTGATGACATTTAATAATTGTAAGTACATGCAGTATTCACAGATTATATTAAATATTTTGTAAATTCAATTGAGTTCAAGGATATTTTTAAGTGATTGTCTGACAAAGCAATGTGATAAAATATACATATTTAAAGATAATCCTGGTCTCTGGCAACTTCAGTTTTCCTCCCATATCCCCAAAGATATGGAGGTTTGGATTAACCAGCGACTCCAAATAGGCATATGGTGAGTGTGAAGGTGACAAATTAGTTCACGCTTTTGTTTTCAGTTGACTAGATTACTGTAATGCACTCCTAACAGGATTACCTAAGAAAGACATCAGTTAGTGCAGAATGCAGCAGCCAGAATCTCAATTACAAAAGAGTCATTACGTTGTTTACCGTGTCATGTAGAATTGACTTTAAAATACTACTAATGGTTTACAAAAGCCTTACATGATTTGCTCTGTCCTATATTTTAGAATGCCTGTCCCCTTACACTCCAAATTGCAACCTAAGATGTTCAAATGAGTGCCTGCTTATAATTCAAAGCCAACCTGAAAAGAAGCTGGTGAGGTGGCTTTTTGTTGTTATCACCTAAAATTTGGAATTCTTTACCAACAGAAATTCAGCAGACTAATACTGTAGAACAATTTAAAAAACTACTAAACCCATTAATTTAAAATAGCTTTCTTGTAGCTACATTTTAGTTTTATCCTATTAGTCATAATGGGCATTGAATTTTCCTCTGGGTACTACTAGGTTGTTGTACCGTGTTAGCCATTATGAATGTAGAAAAGCCAAGCAAAATGACACCTTTTTTTGGCTAACTAAAAGATTACAATATGCAAGCTTTCGAGGCAACTCAGGCCCTTCTTCAGGCAAGAGGAAAACTCCGTGACTACTGAGTGCGTAATTTTATTCCGTGTTCTCTCATTGAGACAGTACCGTCTCAAGTCTTCCACATGGTCATGAAATGTTTTTGAAAAGCAAAGTACATCATCAAATATGGGGTGCAACATTCATCTCTCAATTGTTCCAGTACCCTTCCATGCATCTTTGAAATGCTGCAGGAGCGTTGCTCAAGCCAAAGGAATGCGTACCCACTCATATAGTCCCCAAGGTGTACTAAAAGCAGTGATAGATCTTGAGTCCTCATCCATGAAACCTTGATGATATGCACTTCCTTGATCCAGGATTGAAAACCATGAGTAGCCCCAAGATTATCAGTAGGTCTTGAATGCGTGGCAGGGGTGTCTGTCAGGGATGGTTTTACGGTTTAGCTCTCTAAAGTCCACACAAAGCGCTAAACTTAAGTCCTTTTCCTGACACAGACAACTGGAGAAGAGTAAGCTGAAGTGGACTTCTTTATCCAACCATGGTCCAAAGGTTCTGGATGTATTCCTTCACCTCTTGGTATAAGGGCTTTGGAATAGCATTGTACCTTTTTCTGCACAGGAGTATCATCCTTCAAGTGGATTTTAGCTTCAAATCTGGAATGCAACCAATTTCACCATCTTCCGTGAAAATACATCTGATTCTTCATATAACATGCGCTTAACTACCTCTTGTTCTTCCTCTTTAAGTGGGACAAATCTACTGGGGGTTCCATTTCTCTCTAGCAGTAACCTTGTATTTATTGCTTCCCCAGGTTTTACTCCTACTGCAGAAATGATATTATCTGCTGTGTCACCTTTCACGTTTAATGCCTCACTCACCAGCGCGCTAAGAATGGTAGTATCGGTCTGGTCACAGTTCTCTCTGATCAGTTCCTCTATAACATTGAAGCCTAACAGCGGACAGTTAACATGACTTTGACTTACTAACAAAGGAACATCAATGGCTACCTGCCCATGTCTGGAGCTCAGTATCTGAAGTGTCACCTCAATCCACCCTTCAAATGGAATCTCAGTGCCATTTGCTGCAGTAATACAGAGTGCACTTCCTGTTAATAAACTCTCAAGTGACTGAATCTTAACATCAGGCAATGTCTTCCTTACCCACTCTCTCTCCACTATGCTAACCTGTGCTCCTGTGTCTAACAGCATTTGTGTTTGAATTCCATTGATTACACACGTGACCATGCAGCGACTCCCAATTAGTTGAGCAGCACGTTTTCTTTTAGGGGACTGTAGATAAGTGTTTTGCATTGTGGGGGCCTCATTCTGGGGGGACCTGTTACTTCTGTCAGTCACTGGTCGTCCCCCTTCAGTGACCTTCCCAGTTTTCCGATTCCCATCTTTTAGTACAGCCAACAGCTCTGTGTCCCATCAAACCACAGCAAAGCAGTAGTACACCGTTCTTTCTTCTGCTGGGCACATTCTTGACATCTTCTTTTAGGACTATCTCTTGAGACCTGAGTGTTCAATTGTGGCAGTGCAGGACATCTGTCAGTACTGTTACCAGTATGCTTTGTGATCTTTTCAATATTTTCTTTTAACATAGACACTTGAGCTGTCAGCTGTTCGATGGTAGTATTATGAGCTTGATGTGCATAGAGAACTTTCAAATTATCACTTTCATTATGGTTCACAATCTTGTCAAATTGTTTTGCTAGTTGGACACTTCGAGCAGTTAACTGCTTTATAGCTGCACTGTCAACTTGCATTCTATTGTTTGCTTGACTCAGTTCAGTCCTGATCAGCCTGTGAACTGTCCTTTCGTTTTACTGAATTTACAGAGACAGACCTATGTTCACTCGAGTGTGAAGGCGCTTTATTCTCTCTGCTTCCTCCTGGTAGATTTAGTTATCTTCTCTAGAATTATATCATCAGTCACCTTCAAGTCAGTAAGAAATGGTTTTATGTCTTGTCTGATGTTATTATTTTTCATTGAACCCTTGATAAAGGGTATGAAGAAATATGCCCTGAACTAATTTTCTGTCATAACTGAATTCAGCTCCATGCTGTTCTGATGCCTGCAGCACCGTTGTCGAAGATCTATTATCCTATATACAAAATGTTCGGGTGTTTCCCTATCTTGTTGCTTTGTGTTGCTCAGTTCCTGAAACAGTTCTGTGCTGCTTTTATCCCTAATGTGTAACCTAAGAAATCGTTTGAGTTCTTCTAATGTGAGATCATCTCTACTCAAGAAAATTTTTGAAGATACCTGGTTTAACAACTTTTAGTACAGACTTAACAATTTCAGACTCAGTAAATCCCTCATGTAGCCCTACATCTATTTGGTTGCAAGGTTACTGTATGAAATTTCAGAACCCCATCATAGATTTGCCCACCATGGACTTTGAACTCCCTCGAGGCAGAAAAGCAGTAACATCAGTGAGTCTTACCACTTGATCTGCGCCATATAAGGAAAGCATCCTTTCTCCAAGTCCCCAGAGTTCCTTCCATTTTCCAGGTTTGTGCCAAGATGTTGAGCTTGGCTCGACTGAGTATCTTGATCCAGTCCTGTTGTGATAACACCTGTACAATCCTTACTCCTCACAGGGGTTGAAATCCTTTCTGGTTAGGAGTTGTGAAGGGGCCTGAGGTTGCCTCAAGCTTGCATATTGTAATCTTTTAGTTAGCCAATAAAAGGCCTCTGGGTACTGCAATTCCATACTAATCTGTGCTATTCTCTGTTCTCTTTTCTGGTTCTTCTGTGATCTGTACTACCACCACCTAATCATCCGCACCCTGCTTTAATGGTTTGAGCGGCAGGTGTCCCAGATATCCACATGGCCATCATCATCATCAAATTCTTCCATGTGAAACCTGTAAACCAGCGTGACTGGAGTTTTTTTTTTTGTCCTCCTGGACATCCAACCTTACCTTTTCTTGTTACATACTGTATAATATTATTTTACTTAATCTTGTTTGTTTATGTTTTATATTAACTCCTTTTTATTTCATCTTGTGAAGCACTTTGAGCTACACTGATTGCATGACAATGTGCTAATGTGCTATATAAATAAATGTTGCTCTTGCTCTTGTTGAATGGGCCTATGTTGAAATGACATTCTATCCAAAGATGGCATCTGGTTTTGCACAAAACTCCAGGATGAGTGCAGCACCCAATAACCGAACTGGATTACACAAGTCTGAGAAAGTTATGCAATATTATATGAAAAAATCAGAGACTCAATGCCTGATTCAATGAAATTTTAAAGCATCCTAATTTTTTACTACCTTACATGATTGATTTTGTTTATCCCTTACTGATTGTATTCAAAGGAGGCCCATTCTACCTGGGAATGTGTTCTTTATAAATTACATCTTATAATTTGAACCTATGCATATCCCTTCCCAGTAACCGTGGTGGAGATATTAAGACCAGACAAATAGGATAGAAACAAAAGGATACATTTAAATTGTTTTAAAATGAAGCTCTCACTCATCATATAATAATATAATATAATATAATATATAAATATAATATAATATAATATAATATAATATAATATAATATACTAGCAAAATACCAGCGCTGATGCGAGAAGTAGTGTGTTAAAGAAGCAATGAAAAGAAAAAGGAAACATTTTGAAAATAGCGTAACATGATTGTCAATGTAATTGTTTTGTCACTGTTGTGAGTGATGAGTGTTGTTGTCATATATATATATATATATATATATATATTTTCAACGCACCCAAGCCGAACAGGCAGACATCTGTTTTTCACAACCACCACGTTTATTTACACTATTTACAGTTCTTTGGTCACAAAGACCCCCAAATAATGGTCACAAGACCCCAAATAATGGTCACAAAGCCCAGTTCAGTGCACAAACCCCAAATCACACAAAGTCCTGGCCACAATGCCTTTCTTGGGCCGCCTCCACTCTCCACTGCTTCGTCCCTCCTTCCACCCGACTCCAGCTCTGAATGAAGGAGGCCCCTTTATAGCTGACCGGATGAGCACCTGGTGTTCCCGGCATTCCTTCGTTAGCCCGCCCCAGCGTGGGAAGTGCCGGCTGTCCTCCCGGCTGCTCTCGGCGGCATATAATCTTCCCCAGCACTTCCTGGTGTGGCAGGAGTGCTGGGGAAGCTAATCCCAAGGCATTGGGGCGCCTCCTGGCGTGACCACGGGCTCCCTACAGGGAAAGGCTTCCCCATGCCCTTGACCCGTGGTCCCCAAAGCAACCCGAAGGTGAACCCACGTGATCCAGGCAGGGCTCTGACCCTCTTCCGGTCCCTCCTGGCGTCCCGGCGGGTCATGGCCCCTGGCATCCCTGACAATATATATATATATATATATATATTTACACACACACACATAAACATATATATATACATATCTATATATATACACATATATACATACATATATATATCTACATATATACACATACATATACATACACACATACATACTGTGGAGGATTGCGGCTTTCCATGCCAGCCCGCACCCCGGGACCACCAGGAGGAGTCTCCCACAGCAGGATCATCCCGAGGTCCAGCAGGGCATTATGGACCTTGTAGTATTTTACACAACCCTGCTGGATACCTTGGGGCCATCAGGAGTCCTGGGGGCTTATGGGCTCTTTCATGCCCTATGACCGAGGTCGTCATGGTCACGTGACGGAGCGAATGTCTCCCGGGTTAAAGAAAGGACTGATTCCCCTGACCCGGAAGGAGTAAGGAACTATGGACTGTCAGGACAGGAATACCTCGGGTCAGGGGCTATAAAAGGGCGTGCCTCAGTCCAGACACCGAGCTGAGCTGGGAGAGGGTGGCTAAGTGTCTGGGTGAGGAAGAGTGTTTATTGATAGAGTATATTGTATGAGTAGTGTGGAGGGTGCTTGGTGCCGGAAGAACAAAATAAAAGGTTCTGGATTTTTACCTGGTGTCTGGAGTTGTACCTGAGGGTTCAAGGGTGCACTACCCCCTACTGTCACACTGGCATAGCCGGCAGGATACTCTGGCCGTCCTGTTGGCAGAGGACCTGCATTAAAAACAAATTTTGTGTGGGCAGACAACCCGGGGAATTCCCCATCTTTTTCACGGAGGTGCAAACACCACCCGCTAGAAAGCTGCAACTGTGCGTGCCATCCCATTTTGCAGGAAAATGGGCAAGAAGACCGGAAAAAGAAGGTCGTCCCAGTGGCTCAGGGCCTGGGGCCGAAGGTCCTGGACCTACCTGACCGGGGCGGAGGACCCAGAGCTAATTGGGCTGGGTTGGCCGGTAGCGCGTCAATCAGGACCGCGGACGCTGCGGGCCCCGGACTCCTAGATAGTCCGGGGTTCCGCCATCCCCTATGGAGGGCTGCAGGTGAACCGGCTGATGTTTCGGGTTTATTCTTGTCATGTTTTGGGCGCCCGAGAAAATGCAGGGAGCTTCGGGATGACTGCCTCATGCTCCCAAAAAAGGCGCGGGTCCCAGAGAGCAGCCGGGCCGAGGCGGCTAGCGGGCCGGGTCCCCACGAGGAAAAATCGGGCAGGCTAAAGCCGAGCAAATCCGAGCGGCCGACAGCCGAACGTTGCAGGATCGCGACTCGAAGATTACTACTGGGAGTTGGGCGGGATCGGCTATTTCGAGGGAAGTGCTGGGAGAGCACTCGAACCGCCGAGCCTTTAATTTCTTGTTTTGCAGAGGCCTGTCTGCACAAGCGGACAAAAGCGCCCGCCTCACACCTAGGCAAGATGGCGCGCAAGAAGAAGCGGCCAGTCTAGGAGTCCGAAAAGGGGAAGCCCATACGGCGAAACCACCCGTGACCTCGCGATGGAGGCGGAAGACAGTCAGAAAGGATCCCGGTTTAGGTCAGTAATTCCCCCGGCGGATCCGAGCTTCCCTGAAAAGAAGGGGCGGCGAGGAAGCAGCGCCACAATTTAAAAAAATCAAGAGGGGCAGGAAGTGACTGATCGGTCTGCCCACAAATTAAAAGACGAGATCGCAGTCCCGCTGACAGGCTACCGTTCCTCTTTGGACTCATGTCCCAGAAGCCTCCGTGAAGCCCAGAAGCCCCGTGCCAGAAGCGGGGCGTGCTCGTGGCTCCGGCTGGTAGGTGAAAGCGAATGCGGAGCGCAAAACTCCGGCCGTAACATTAACTCTGGGGACTTATGGAGGCTGAAACCAGCGCCCCTTCACCGTTTCTTACAGGATTTACAACAGCTGAAGGAACATGTGGAGGACTTGGGAGGGGGCAGACCCGTTAAAGGCTCTGCA
>NW_024385240.1:0-17169 GCF_016835505.1 Polypterus senegalus
TGGGAACTGCATCTTTATCCTTTCCATTGTTAGCGACCCACCCGAACTTCAATTTATAACCAGCATTATGGAACGCTACTGTTGATTATGGCCATACCAGTTTGAAAGCGTCTGATCTTGGAAGTTAAAGACGCAAGGTTCGCCCAGTATACGAGGCTGGTAGACCGCCTTGCAACATCGAATGCTGTAAGCTTTTATTTATTACTGTTGTACTCATCCTGGACATCAGTGTATGCCTTTGAAATGCATCTTTTTTCTTTCCAATGGAAGCGCTCCACCCCGATCTTCAATATATAACCAGCATTATGTAGCGCAGCTTTTGCTTACGGCCATACCAGAGTAAAAGCACCCGATGTAGTTTGATCTAGGAGGTAAAACACGCATGCGCTCTGCCAGTTCTTGGATGGGAGGCTGCCTGGGATCCCCGGATGCTGTAAGCTTTTTCCTGTACTGTAAGTACGCCACCTGACCATCATTGCATGGCTGGGAACTGAATCTTTATCCTGTACATTGTTAGCGACCCACCCGAACTTCAATTTATAACCAGCATTATGGAACGCTACTGTTGATTATGGCCATACCAGTTTGAAAGCGTCTGATCTTGGAAGTTAAAGACGCAAGGTTCGCCCAGTATACGAGGCTGGTAGACCGCCTTGCAACATCGAATGCTGTAAGCTTTTATTTATTACTGTTGTACTCATCCTGGACATCAGTGTATGCCTTTGAAATGCATCTTTTTTCTTTCCAATGGAAGCGCTCCACCCCGATCTTCAATATATAACCAGCATTATGTAGCGCAGCTTTTGCTTACGGCCATACCAGAGTAAAAGCACCCGATGTAGTTTGATCTAGGAGGTAAAACACGCATGCGCTCTGCCTGTGCTTGGATGTGAGAGTGCATGGGATCCCCGGATGCTGGAAGCTATTTTCCTATACTGTACTACTCAACCTGACCATCAGCATGCCTGGGAACTGCATCTTTATCCTTTCCATTGTTAGCGACCCACCCGAACTTCAATTTATAACCAGCATTATGGAACGCTACTGTTGATTATGGCCATACCAGTTTGAAAGCGTCTGATCTTGGAAGTTAAAGACGCAAGGTTCGCCCAGTATACGAGGCTGGTAGACCGCCTTGCAACATCGAATGCTGTAAGCTTTTATTTATTACTGTTGTACTCATCCTGGACATCAGTGTATGCCTTTGAAATGCATCTTTTTTCTTTCCAATGGAAGCGCTCCACCCCGATCTTCAATATATAACCAGCATTATGTAGCGCAGCTTTTGCTTACGGCCATACCAGAGTAAAAGCACCCGATGTAGTTTGATCTAGGAGGTAAAACACGCATGCGCTCTGCCAGTTCTTGGATGGGAGGCTGCCTGGGATCCCCGGATGCTGTAAGCTTTTTCCTGTACTGTAAGTACGCCACCTGACCATCATTGCATGGCTGGGAACTGAATCTTTATCCTGTACATTGTTAGCGACCCACCCGAACTTCAATTTATAACCAGCATTATGGAACGCTACTGTTGATTATGGCCATACCAGTTTGAAAGCGTCTGATCTTGGAAGTTAAAGACGCAAGGTTCGCCAGTATACGAGGCTGGTAGACCGCCTTGCAACATCGAATGCTGTAAGCTTTTATTTATTACTGTTGTACTCATCCTGGACATCAGTGTATGCCTTTGAAATGCATCTTTTTTCTTTCCAATGGAAGCGCTCCACCCCGATCTTCAATATATAACCA
Source organism: Polypterus senegalus (assembly GCF_016835505.1). Lineage (NCBI taxonomy): Eukaryota > Metazoa > Chordata > Cladistia > Polypteriformes > Polypteridae > Polypterus > Polypterus senegalus. The sequence goes on from NW_024385240.1 coordinate 1,750, forward strand.
GCATTATGTAGCGCAGCTTTTGCTTACGGCCATACCAGAGTAAAAGCACCCGATGTAGTTTGATCTAGGAGGTAAAACACGCATGCGCTCTGCCTGTGCTTGGATGTGAGGTGCATGGGATACCCGGATGCTGTAAGCTATTTTCCTATACTGTACTACTCAACCTGACCATCAGCGTATGCCTGGGAACTGCATCTTTATCCTTTCCATTGTTAGCGACCCACCCGAACTTCAATTTATAACCAGCATTATGGAACGCTACTGTTGATTATGGCCATACCAGTTTGAAAGCGTCTGATCTTGGAAGTTAAAGACGCAAGGTTCGCCCAGTATACGAGGCTGGTAGACCGCCTTGCAACATCGAATGCTGTAAGCTTTTATTTATTACTGTTGTACTCATCCTGGACATCAGTGTATGCCTTTGAAATGCATCTTTTTTCTTTCCAATGGAAGCGCTCCACCCCGATCTTCAATATATAACCAGCATTATGTAGCGCAGCTTTTGCTTACGGCCATACCAGAGTAAAAGCACCCGATGTAGTTTGATCTAGGAGGTAAAACACGCATGCGCTCTGCCAGTTCTTGGATGGGAGGCTGACTGGGATCCCCGGATGCTGTAAGCTTTTTCCTGTACTGTAAGTACGCCACCTGACCATCATTGCATGGCTGGGAACTGAATCTTTATCCTGTACATTGTTAGCGACCCACCCGAACTTCAATTTATAACCAGCATTATGGAACGCTACTGTTGATTATGGCCATACCAGTTTGAAAGCGTCTGATCTTGGAAGTTAAAGACGCAAGGTTCGCCCAGTATACGAGGCTGGTAGACCGCCTTGCAACATCGAATGCTGTAAGCTTTTATTTATTACTGTTGTACTCATCCTGGACATCAGTGTATGCCTTTGAAATGCATCTTTTTACTTTCCAATGGAAGCGCTCCACCCGATCTTCAATATATAACCAGCATTATATGTAGCGCAGCTTTTGCTTACGGCCATACCAGAGTAAAAGCACCCGATGTAGTTTGATCTAGGAGGTAAAACACGCATGCGCTCTGCCAGTTCTTGGATGGGAGGTGCCTGGGATACCCGGATGCTGTAAGCTTTTTTCCTGTACTGTAAGTACGCCACCTGACCATCATTGCATGGCTGGGAACTGAATCTTTATCCTGTACATTGTTAGCGACCCACCCGAACTTCAATTTATAACCAGCATTATGGAACGCTACTGTTGATTATGGCCATACCAGTTTGAAAGCGTCTGATCTTGGAAGTTAAAGACGCAAGGTTCGCCCAGTATACGAGGCTGGTAGACCGCCTTGCAACATCGAATGCTGTAAGCTTTTATTTATTACTGTTGTACTCATCCTGGACATCAGTGTATGCCTTTGAAATGCATCTTTTTCTTTCCAATGGAAGCGCTCCACCCCGATCTTCAATATATAACCAGCATTATGTAGCGCAGCTTTTGCTTACGGCCATACCAGAGTAAAAGCACCCGATGTAGTTTGATCTAGGAGGTAAAACACGCATGCGCTCTGCCTGTGCTTGGATGGAGAGTGCATGGGATCCCCGGATGCTGTAAGCTATTTTCCTATACTGTACTACTCAACCTGACCATCAGCGTATGCCTGGGAACTGCATCTTTATCCTTTCCATTGTTAGCGACCCACCCGAACTTCAATTTATAACCAGCATTATGGAACGCTACTGTTGATTATGGCCATACCAGTTTGAAAGCGTCTGATCTTGGAAGTTAAAGACGCAAGGTTCGCCCAGTATACGAGGCTGGTAGACCGCCTTGCAACATCGAATGCTGTAAGCTTTTATTTATTACTGTTGTACTCATCCTGTACATCAGTGTATGCCTTTGAAATGCATCTTTTTCTTTCCAATGGAAGCGCTCCACCCCGATCTTCAATATATAACCAGCATTATGTAGCGCAGCTTTTGCTTACGGCCATACCAGAGTAAAAGCACCCGATGTAGTTTGATCTAGGAGGTAAAACACGCATGCGCTCTGCCAGTGCTTGGATGGGAGGCTGCCTGGGATCCCCGGATGCTGTAAGCTTTTTCCTGTACTGTAGTACGCAACCTGACCATCATTGCATGCCTGGGAACTGAATCTTTATCCTTTCCATTGTTAGCGACCCACCCGAACTTCAATTTATAACCAGCATTATGGAACGCTACTGTTGATTATGGCCATACCAGTTTGAAAGCGTCTGATCTTGGAAGTTAAAGACGCAAGGTTCGCCCAGTATACGAGGCTGGTAGACCGCCTTGCAACATCGAATGCTGTAAGCTTTTATTTATTACTGTTGTACTCATCCTGGACATCAGTGTATGCCTTTGAAATGCATCTTTTTCTTTCCAATGGAAGCGCTCCACCCCGATCTTCAATATATAACCAGCATTATGTAGCGCAGCTTTTGCTTACGGCCATACCAGAGTAAAAGCACCCGATGTAGTTTGATCTAGGAGGTAAAACACGCATGCGCTCTGCCTGTGCTTGGATGTGAGAGTGCATGGGATCCCCGGATGCTGGAAGCTATTTTCCTATACTGTACTACGCCAACCTGACCATCAGCGCATGCCTGGGAACTGCATCTTTATCCTTTCCATTGTTAGCGACCCACCCGAACTTCAATTTATAACCAGCATTATGGAACGCTACTGTTGATTATGGCCATACCAGTTTGAAAGCGTCTGATCTTGGAAGTTAAAGACGCAAGGTTCGCCCAGTATACGAGGCTGGTAGACCGCCTTGCAACATCGAATGCTGTAAGCTTTTATTTATTACTGTTGTACTCATCCTGGACATCAGTGTATGCCTTTGAAATGCATCTTTTTCTTTCCAATGGAAGCGCTCCACCCGATCTTCAATATATAACCAGCATTATGTAGCGCAGCTTTTGCTTACGGCCATACCAGAGTAAAAGCACCCGATGTAGTTTGATCTAGGAGGTAAAACACGCATGCGCTCTGCCAGTTCTTGGATGGGAGGCTGCCTGGGATCCCCGGATGCTGTAAGCTTTTTCCTGTACTGTAAGTACGCCACCTGACCATCATTGCATGGCTGGGAACTGAATCTTTATCCTGTACATTGTTAGCGACCCACCCGAACTTCAATTTATAACCAGCATTATGGAACGCTACTGTTGATTATGGCCATACCAGTTTGAAAGCGTCTGATCTTGGAAGTTAAAGACGCAAGGTTCGCCCAGTATACGAGGCTGGTAGACCGCCTTGCAACATCGAATGCTGTAAGCTTTTATTTATTACTGTTGTACTCATCCTGGACATCAGTGTATGCCTTTGAAATGCATCTTTTTTCTTTCCAATGGAAGCGCTCCACCCCGATCTTCAATATATAACCAGCATTATGTAGCGCTTTTGCTTACGGCCATACCAGAGTAAAAGCACCCGATGTAGTTTGATCTAGGAGGTAAAACACGCATGCGCTCTGCCAGTTCTTGGATGGGAGGCTGCCTGGGATCCCCGGATGCTGTAAGCTTTTTCCTGTACTGTAAGTACGCCACCTGACCATCATTGCATGGCTGGGAACTGAATCTTTATCCTGTACATTGTTAGCGACCCACCCGAACTTCAATTTATAACCAGCATTATGGAACGCTACTGTTGATTATGGCCATACCAGTTTGAAAGCGTCTGATCTTGGAAGTTAAAGACGCAAGGTTCGCCCAGTATACGAGGCTGGTAGACCGCCTTGCAACATCGAATGCTGTAAGCTTTTATTTATTACTGTTGTACTCATCCTGGACATCAGTGTATGCCTTTGAAATGCATCTTTTTTCTTTCCAATGGAAGCGCTCCACCCCGATCTTCAATATATAACCAGCATTATGTAGCGCAGCTTTTGCTTACGGCCATACCAGAGTAAAAGCACCCGATGTAGTTTGATCTAGGAGGTAAAACACGCATGCGCTCTGCCTGTGCTTGGATGTGAGAGTGCATGGGATCCCCGGATGCTGTAAGCTATTTTCCTATACTGTACTACTCAACCTGACCATCAGCGTATGCCTGGGAACTGCATCTTTATCCTTTCCATTGTTAGCGACCCACCCGAACTTCAATTTATAACCAGCATTATGGAACGCTACTGTTGATTATGGCCATACCAGTTTGAAAGCGTCTGATCTTGGAAGTTAAAGACGCAAGGTTCGCCCAGTATACGAGGCTGGTAGACCGCCTTGCAACATCGAATGCTGTAAGCTTTTATTTATTACTGTTGTACTCATCCTGGACATCAGTGTATGCCTTTGAAATGCATCTTTTTTCTTTCCAATGGAAGCGCTCCACCCCGATCTTCAATATATAACCAGCATTATGTAGCGCAGCTTTTGCTTACGGCCATACCAGAGTAAAAGCACCCGATGTAGTTTGATCTAGGAGGTAAAACACGCATGCGCTCTGCCAGGGCTTGGATGGGAGGCTGCCTGGGATCCCCGGATGCTGTAAGCTTTTTTCCTGTACTGTAAGTACGCCACCTGACCATCATTGCATGGCTGGGAACTGAATCTTTATCCTTTCCATTGTTAGCGACCCACCCGAACTTCAATTTATAACCAGCATTATGGAACGCTACTGTTGATTATGGCCATACCAGTTTGAAAGCGTCTGATCTTGGAAGTTAAAGACGCAAGGTTCGCCCAGTATACGAGGCTGGTAGACCGCCTTGCAACATCGAATGCTGTAAGCTTTTATTTATTACTGTTGTACTCATCCTGACATCAGTGTATGCCTTTGAAATGCATCTTTTTTCTTTCCAATGGAAGCGCTCCACCCCGATCTTCAATATATAACCAGCATTATGTAGCGCAGCTTTTGCTTACGGCCATACCAGAGTAAAAGCACCCGATGTAGTTTGATCTAGGAGGTAAAACACGCATGCGCTCTGCCTGTGCTTGGATGTGAGAGTGCATGGGATCCCCGGATGCTGTAAGCTATTTTCCTATACTGTACTACTCAACCTGACCATCAGCGTATGCCTGGGAACTGCATCTTTATCCTTTCCATTGTTAGCGACCCACCCGAACTTCAATTTATAACCAGCATTATGGAACGCTACTGTTGATTATGGCCATACCAGTTTGAAAGCGTCTGATCTTGGAAGTTAAAGACGCAAGGTTCGCCCAGTATACGAGGCTGGTAGACCGCCTTGCAACATCGAATGCTGTAAGCTTTTATTTATTACTGTTGTACTCATCCTGACCATCAGCGTATGCCTGGGAAATGCATCTTTATCCTTTCCAATGGAAGCGCTCCACCCGATCTTCAATATATAACCAGCATTATGTAGCGCAGCTTTTGCTTACGGCCATACCAGAGTAAAAGCACCCGATGTAGTTTGATCTAGGAGGTAAAACACGCATGCGCTCTGCCAGTTCTTGGATGGGAGGCTGCCTGGGATCCCCGGATGCTGTAAGCTTTTTCCTGTACTGTAAGTACGCCACCTGACCATCATTGCATGGCTGGGAACTGAATCTTTATCCTGTACATTGTTAGCGACCCACCCGAACTTCAATTTATAACCAGCATTATGGAACGCTACTGTTGATTATGGCCATACCAGTTTGAAAGCGTCTGATCTTGGAAGTTAAAGACGCAAGGTTCGCCCAGTATACGAGGCTGGTAGACCGCCTTGCAACATCGAATGCTGTAAGCTTTTATTTATTACTGTTGTACTCATCCTGACATCAGTGTATGCCTTTGAAATGCATCTTTTTTCTTTCCAATGGAAGCGCTCCACCCCGATCTTCAATATATAACCAGCATTATGTAGCGCAGCTTTTGCTTACGGCCATACCAGAGTAAAAGCACCCGATGTAGTTTGATCTAGGAGGTAAAACACGCATGCGCTCTGCCTGTGCTTGGATGTGAGAGTGCATGGGATCCCCGGATGCTGTAAGCTATTTTCCTATACTGTACTACTCAACCTGACCATCAGCGTATGCCTGGGAACTGCATCTTTATCCTTTCCATTGTTAGCGACCCACCCGAACTTCAATTTATAACCAGCATTATGGAACGCTACTGTTGATTATGGCCATACCAGTTTGAAAGCGTCTGATCTTGGAAGTTAAAGACGCAAGGTTCGCCCAGTATACGAGGCTGGTAGACCGCCTTGCAACATCGAATGCTGTAAGCTTTTATTTATTACTGTTGTACTCATCCTGGACATCAGTGTATGCCTTTGAAATGCATCTTTTTTCTTTCCAATGGAAGCGCTCCACCCCGATCTTCAATATATAACCAGCATTATGTAGCGCAGCTTTTGCTTACGGCCATACCAGAGTAAAAGCACCCGATGTAGTTTGATCTAGGAGGTAAAACACGCATGCGCTCTGCCAGTTCTTGGATGGGAGGCTGCCTGGGATCCCCGGATGCTGTAAACTTTTTCCTGTACTGTAAGTACGCCACCTGACCATCATTGCATGGCTGGGAACTGAATCTTTATCCTGTACATTGTTAGCGACCCACCCGAACTTCAATTTATAACCAGCATTATGGAACGCTACTGTTGATTATGGCCATACCAGTTTGAAAGCGTCTGATCTTGGAAGTTAAAGACGCAAGGTTCGCCCAGTATACGAGGCTGGTAGACCGCCTTGCAACATCGAATGCTGTAAGCTTTTATTTATTACTGTTGTACTCATCCTGACATCAGTGTATGCCTTTGAAATGCATCTTTTTCTTTCCAATGGAAGCGCTCCACCCGATCTTCAATATATAACCAGCATTATGTAGCGCAGCTTTTGCTTACGGCCATACCAGAGTAAAAGCACCCGATGTAGTTTGATCTAGGAGGTAAAACACGCATGCGCTCTGCCAGTTCTTGGATGGGAGGCTGCCTGGGATCCCCGGATGCTGTAAGCTTTTTTCCTGTACTGTAAGTACGCCACCTGACCATCATTGCATGGCTGGGAACTGAATCTTTATCCTGTACATTGTTAGCGACCCACCCGAACTTCAATTTATAACCAGCATTATGGAACGCTACTGTTGATTATGGCCATACCAGTTTGAAAGCGTCTGATCTTGGAAGTTAAAGACGCAAGGTTCGCCCAGTATACGAGGCTGGTAGACCGCCTTGCAACATCGAATGCTGTAAGCTTTTATTTATTACTGTTGTACTCATCCTGACATCAGTGTATGCCTTTGAAATGCATCTTTTTTCTTTCCAATGGAAGCGCTCCACCCCGATCTTCAATATATAACCAGCATTATGTAGCGCAGCTTTTGCTTACGGCCATACCAGAGTAAAAGCACCCGATGTAGTTTGATCTAGGAGGTAAAACACGCATGCGCTCTGCCTGTGCTTGGATGGGAGAGTGCATGGGATCCCCGGATGCTGTAAGCTATTTTCCTATACTGTACTACTCAACCTGACCATCATTGCATGCCTGGGAACTGCATCTTTATCCTTTCCATTGTTAGCGACCCACCCGAACTTCAATTTATAACCAGCATTATGGAACGCTACTGTTGATTATGGCCATACCAGTTTGAAAGCGTCTGATCTTGGAAGTTAAAGACGCAAGGTTCGCCCAGTATACGAGGCTGGTAGACCGCCTTGCAACATCGAATGCTGTAAGCTTTTATTTATTACTGTTGTACTCATCCTGACATCAGTGTATGCCTTTGAAATGCATCTTTTTTCTTTCCAATGGAAGCGCTCCACCCCGATCTTCAATATATAACCAGCATTATGTAGCGCAGCTTTTGCTTACGGCCATACCAGAGTAAAAGCACCCGATGTAGTTTGATCTAGGAGGTAAAACACGCATGCGCTCTGCCTGTGCTTGGATGTGAGAGTGCATGGGATCCCCGGATGCTGTAAGCTATTTTCCTATACTGTACTACTCAACCTGACCATCAGCGTATGCCTGGGAACTGCATCTTTATCCTTTCCATTGTTAGCGACCCACCCGAACTTCAATTTATAACCAGCATTATGGAACGCTACTGTTGATTATGGCCATACCAGTTTGAAAGCGTCTGATCTTGGAAGTTAAAGACGCAAGGTTCGCCCAGTATACGAGGCTGGTAGACCGCCTTGCAACATCGAATGCTGTAAGCTTTTATTTATTACTGTTGTACTCATCCTGACATCAGTGTATGCCTTTGAAATGCATCTTTTTCTTTCCAATGGAAGCGCTCCACCCGTATCTACAATATATAACCAGCATTATGTAGCGCAGCTTTTGCTTACGGCCATACCAGAGTAAAAGCACCCGATGTAGTTTGATCTAGGAGGTAAAACACGCATGCGCTCTGCCAGTTCTTGGATGGGAGGCTGCCTGGGATCCCCGGATGCTGTAAGCTTTTTCCTGTACTGTAAGTACGCCACCTGACCATCATTGCATGGCTGGGAACTGAATCTTTATCCTGTACATTGTTAGCGACCCACCCGAACTTCAATTTATAACCAGCATTATGGAACGCTACTGTTGATTATGGCCATACCAGTTTGAAAGCGTCTGATCTTGGAAGTTAAAGACGCAAGGTTCGCCCAGTATACGAGGCTGGTAGACCGCCTTGCAACATCGAATGCTGTAAGCTTTTATTTATTACTGTTGTACTCATCCTGGACATCAGTGTATGCCTTTGAAATGCATCTTTTTCTTTCCAATGGAAGCGCTCCACCCCGATCTTCAATATATAACCAGCATTATGTAGCGCAGCTTTTGCTTACGGCCATACCAGAGTAAAAGCACCCGATGTAGTTTGATCTAGGAGGTAAAACACGCATGCGCTCTGCCTGTGCTTGGATGTGAGAGTGCATGGGATCCCCGGATGCTGTAAGCTATTTTCCTATACTGTACTACTCAACCTGACCATCAGCGTATGCCTGGGAACTGCATCTTTATCCTTTCCATTGTTAGCGACCCACCCGAACTTCAATTTATAACCAGCATTATGGAACGCTACTGTTGATTATGGCCATACCAGTTTGAAAGCGTCTGATCTTGGAAGTTAAAGACGCAAGGTTCGCCCAGTATACGAGGCTGGTAGACCGCCTTGCAACATCGAATGCTGTAAGCTTTTATTTATTACTGTTGTACTCATCCTGACATCAGTGTATGCCTTTGAAATGCATCTTTTTCTTTCCAATGGAAGCGCTCCACCCGATCTTCAATATATAACCAGCATTATGTAGCGCAGCTTTTGCTTACGGCCATACCAGAGTAAAAGCACCCGATGTAGTTTGATCTAGGAGGTAAAACACGCATGCGCTCTGCCAGTTCTTGGATGGGAGGCTGCCTGGGATCCCCGGATGCTGTAAGCTTTTTCCTGTACTGTAAGTACGCCACCTGACCATCATTGCATGGCTGGGAACTGAATCTTTATCCTGTACATTGTTAGCGACCCACCCGAACTTCAATTTATAACCAGCATTATGGAACGCTACTGTTGATTATGGCCATACCAGTTTGAAAGCGTCTGATCTTGGAAGTTAAAGACGCAAGGTTCGCCCAGTATACGAGGCTGGTAGACCGCCTTGCAACATCGAATGCTGTAAGCTTTTATTTATTACTGTTGTACTCATCCTGACATCAGTGTATGCCTTTGAAATGCATCTTTTTTCTTTCCAATGGAAGCGCTCCACCCCGATCTTCAATATATAACCAGCATTATGTAGCGCAGCTTTTGCTTACGGCCATACCAGAGTAAAAGCACCCGATGTAGTTTGATCTAGGAGGTAAAACACGCATGCGCTCTGCCTGTGCTTGGATGTGAGAGTGCATGGGATCCCCGGATGCTGTAAGCTATTTTCCTATACTGTACTACTCAACCTGACCATCAGCGTATGCCTGGGAACTGCATCTTTATCCTTTCCATTGTTAGCGACCCACCCGAACTTCAATTTATAACCAGCATTATGGAACGCTACTGTTGATTATGGCCATACCAGTTTGAAAGCGTCTGATCTTGGAAGTTAAAGACGCAAGGTTCGCCCAGTATACGAGGCTGGTAGACCGCCTTGCAACATCGAATGCTGTAAGCTTTTATTTATTACTGTTGTACTCATCCTGACATCAGTGTATGCCTTTGAAATGCATCTTTTTTCTTTCCAATGGAAGCGCTCCACCCCGATCTTCAATATATAACCAGCATTATGTAGCGCAGCTTTTGCTTACGGCCATACCAGAGTAAAAGCACCCGATGTAGTTTGATCTAGGAGGTAAAACACGCATGCGCTCTGCCAGTTCTTGGATGGGAGGCTGCCTGGGATCCCCGGATGCTGTAAGCTTTTTCCTGTACTGTAAGTACGCCACCTGACCATCATTGCATGGCTGGGAACTGAATCTTTATCCTGTACATTGTTAGCGACCCACCCGAACTTCAATTTATAACCAGCATTATGGAACGCTACTGTTGATTATGGCCATACCAGTTTGAAAGCGTCTGATCTTGGAAGTTAAAGACGCAAGGTTCGCCCAGTATACGAGGCTGGTAGACCGCCTTGCAACATCGAATGCTGTAAGCTTTTATTTATTACTGTTGTACTCATCCTGACATCAGTGTATGCCTTTGAAATGCATCTTTTTTCTTTCCAATGGAAGCGCTCCACCCCGATCTTCAATATATAACCAGCATTATGTAGCGCAGCTTTTGCTTACGGCCATACCAGAGTAAAAGCACCCGATGTAGTTTGATCTAGGAGGTAAAACGCGCATGCGCTCTGCCTGTGCTTGGATGTGAGAGTGCATGGGATCCCCGGATGCTGTAAGCTATTTTCCTATACTGTACTACTCAACCTGACCATCAGCGTATGCCTGGGAACTGCATCTTTATCCTTTCCATTGTTAGCGACCCACCCGAACTTCAATTTATAACCAGCATTATGGAACGCTACTGTTGATTATGGCCATACCAGTTTGAAAGCGTCTGATCTTGGAAGTTAAAGACGCAAGGTTCGCCCAGTATACGAGGCTGGTAGACCGCCTTGCAACATCGAATGCTGTAAGCTTTTATTTATTACTGTTGTACTCATCCTGGACATCAGTGTATGCCTTTGAAATGCATCTTTTTCTTTCCAATGGAAGCGCTCCACCCGATCTTCAATATATAACCAGCATTATGTAGCGCAGCTTTTGCTTACGGCCATACCAGAGTAAAAGCACCCGATGTAGTTTGATCTAGGAGGTAAAACACGCATGCGCTCTGCCAGTTCTTGGATGGGAGGCTGCCTGGGATCCCCGGATGCTGTAAGCTTTTTCCTGTACTGTAAGTACGCCACCTGACCATCATTGCATGGCTGGGAACTGAATCTTTATCCTGTACATTGTTAGCGACCCACCCGAACTTCAATTTATAACCAGCATTATGGAACGCTACTGTTGATTATGGCCATACCAGTTTGAAAGCGTCTGATCTTGGAAGTTAAAGACGCAAGGTTCGCCCAGTATACGAGGCTGGTAGACCGCCTTGCAACATCGAATGCTGTAAGCTTTTATTTATTACTGTTGTACTCATCCTGACATCAGTGTATGCCTTTGAAATGCATCTTTTTTCTTTCCAATGGAAGCGCTCCACCCCGATCTTCAATATATAACCAGCATTATGTAGCGCAGCTTTTGCTTACGGCCATACCAGAGTAAAAGCACCCGATGTAGTTTGATCTAGGAGGTAAAACACGCATGCGCTCTGCCAGTTCTTGGATGGGAGGCTGCCTGGGATCCCCGGATGCTGTAAGCTTTTTCCTGTACTGTAAGTACGCCACCTGACCATCATTGCATGGCTGGGAACTGAATCTTTATCCTGTACATTGTTAGCGACCCACCCGAACTTCAATTTATAACCAGCATTATGGAACGCTACTGTTGATTATGGCCATACCAGTTTGAAAGCGTCTGATCTTGGAAGTTAAAGACGCAAGGTTCGCCCAGTATACGAGGCTGGTAGACCGCCTTGCAACATCGAATGCTGTAAGCTTTTATTTATTACTGTTGTACTCATCCTGGACATCAGTGTATGCCTTTGAAATGCATCTTTTTCTTTCCAATGGAAGCGCTCCACCCCGATCTTCAATATATAACCAGCATTATGTAGCGCAGCTTTTGCTTACGGCCATACCAGAGTAAAAGCACCCGATGTAGTTTGATCTAGGAGGTAAAACACGCATGCGCTCTGCCTGTGCTTGGATGTGAGAGTGCATGGGATCCCCGGATGCTGTAAGCTATTTTCCTATACTGTACTACTCAACCTGACCATCAGCGTATGCCTGGGAACTGCATCTTTATCCTTTCCATTGTTAGCGACCCACCCGAACTTCAATTTATAACCAGCATTATGGAACGCTACTGTTGATTATGGCCATACCAGTTTGAAAGCGTCTGATCTTGGAAGTTAAAGACGCAAGGTTCGCCCAGTATACGAGGCTGGTAGACCGCCTTGCAACATCGAATGCTGTAAGCTTTTATTTATTACTGTTGTACTCATCCTGACATCAGTGTATGCCTTTGAAATGCATCTTTTTTCTTTCCAATGGAAGCGCTCCACCCCGATCTTCAATATATAACCAGCATTATGTAGCGCAGCTTTTGCTTACGGCCATACCAGAGTAAAAGCACCCGATGTAGTTTGATCTAGGAGGTAAAACACGCATGCGCTCTGCCTGTGCTTGGATGTGAGAGTGCATGGGATCCCCGGATGCTGTAAGCTTTTTCCTGTACTGTAGTACTCAACCTGACCATCATTGCATGCCTGGGAACTGAATCTTTATCCTTTCCATTGTTAGCGACCCACCCGAACTTCAATTTATAACCAGCATTATGGAACGCTACTGTTGATTATGGCCATACCAGTTTGAAAGCGTCTGATCTTGGAAGTTAAAGACGCAAGGTTCGCCCAGTATACGAGGCTGGTAGACCGCCTTGCAACATCGAATGCTGTAAGCTTTTATTTATTACTGTTGTACTCATCCTGACATCAGTGTATGCCTTTGAAATGCATCTTTTTTCTTTCCAATGGAAGCGCTCCACCCCGATCTTCAATATATAACCAGCATTATGTAGCGCAGCTTTTGCTTACGGCCATACCAGAGTAAAAGCACCCGATGTAGTTTGATCTAGGAGGTAAAACACGCATGCGCTCTGCCTGTGCTTGGATGGGAGGCTGCCTGGGATCCCCGGATGCTGTAAGCTTTTTTCCTGTACTGTAGTACTCAACCTGACCATCATTGCATGCCTGGGAACTGAATCTTTATCCTTTCCATTGTTAGCGACCCACCCGAACTTCAATTTCGGATGCTGTAAGCTTTTTCCTGTACTGTAAGTACGCCACCTGACCATCATTGCATGGCTGGGAACTGAATCTTTATCCTTTCCATTGTTAGCGACCCACCCGAACTTCAATTTATAACCAGCATTATGGAACGCTACTGTTGATTATGGCCATACCAGTTTGAAAGCGTCTGATCTTGGAAGTTAAAGACGCAAGGTTCGCCAGTATACGAGGCTGGTAGACCGCCTTGCAACATCGAATGCTGTAAGCTTTTATTTATTACTGTTGTACTCATCCTGACATCAGTGTATGCCTTTGAAATGCATCTTTTTCTTTCCAATGGAAGCGCTCCACCCGATCTTCAATATATAACCAGCATTATGTAGCGCAGCTTTTGCTTACGGCCATACCAGAGTAAAAGCACCCGATGTAGTTTGATCTAGGAGGTAAAACACGCATGCGCTCTGCCTGTCTTGGATGGGAGGCTGCCTGGGATCCCCGGATGCTGTAAGCTTTTTCCTGTACTGTAAGTACGCCACCTGACCATCATTGCATGGCTGGGAACTGAATCTTTATCCTGTACATTGTTAGCGACCCACCCGAACTTCAATTTATAACCAGCATTATGGAACGCTACTGTTGATTATGGCCATACCAGTTTGAAAGCGTCTGATCTTGGAAGTTAAAGACGCAAGGTTCGCCCAGTATACGAGGCTGGTAGACCGCCTTGCAACATCGAATGCTGTAAGCTTTTATTTATTACTGTTGTACTCATCCTGGACATCAGTGTATGCCTTTGAAATGCATCTTTTTTCTTTCCAATGGAAGCGCTCCACCCCGATCTTCAATATATAACCAGCATTATGTAGCGCAGCTTTTGCTTACGGCCATACCAGAGTAAAAGCACCCGATGTAGTTTGATCTAGGAGGTAAAACACGCATGCGCTCTGCCTGTCTTGGATGTGAGAGTGCATGGGATCCCCGGATGCTGTAAGCTTTTTCCTATACTGTACTACTCCACCTGACCATCATTGCATGCCTGGGAACTGAATCTTTATCCTTTCCATTGTTAGCGACCCACCCGAACTTCAATTTATAACCAGCATTATGGAACGCTACTGTTGATTATGGCCATACCAGTTTGAAAGCGTCTGATCTTGGAAGTTAAAGACGCAAGGTTCGCCCAGTATACGAGGCTGGTAGACCGCCTTGCAACATCGAATGCTGTAAGCTTTTATTTATTACTGTTGTACTCATCCTGGACATCAGTGTATGCCTTTGAAATGCATCTTTTTCTTTCCAATGGAAGCGCTCCACCCCGATCTTCAATATATAACCAGCATTATGTAGCGCAGCTTTTGCTTACGGCCATACCAGAGTAAAAGCACCCGATGTAGTTTGATCTAGGAGGTAAAACACGCATGCGCTCTGCCAGTTCTTGGATGGGAGGCTGCCTGGGATCCCCGGATGCTGTAAGCTTTTTCCTGTACTGTAAGTACGCCACCTGACCATCATTGCATGGCTGGGAACTGAATCTTTATCCTGTACATTGTTAGCGACCCACCCGAACTTCAATTTATAACCAGCATTATGGAACGCTACTGTTGATTATGGCCATACCAGTTTGAAAGCGTCTGATCTTGGAAGTTAAAGACGCAAGGTTCGCCCAGTATACGAGGCTGGTAGACCGCCTTGCAACATCGAATGCTGTAAGCTTTTATTTATTACTGTTGTACTCATCCTGACATCAGTGTATGCCTTTGAAATGCATCTTTTTCTTTCCAATGGAAGCGCTCCACCCGATCTTCAATATATAACCAGCATTATGTAGCGCAGCTTTTGCTTACGGCCATACCAGAGTAAAAGCACCCGATGTAGTTTGATCTAGGAGGTAAAACACGCATGCGCTCTGCCTGTCTTGGATGGGAGGCTGCTGGGATCCCCGGATGCTGTAAGCTTTTTCCTGTACTGTAAGTACGCAACCTGACCATCATTGCATGCCTGGGAACTGAATCTTTATCCTTTCCATTGTTAGCGACCCACCCGAACTTCAATTTAAATGCTTCTGTGACTCTATCCGACTTTTTTCGTATTGCCATATTGCTGTGAAACTGATCTTTTTCTTTTAGCACCCATTCTTCAATATGACAGTATGGAAGGCTGG
>NW_024385241.1:0-10322 GCF_016835505.1 Polypterus senegalus
CCTCCTACTCCTCCTCCTCAAAACCCTCCTGCTACTCTCATGTATCCCCTGTAAGGATTCAACGTAGATGACAAATTAGGAGTGCATTCCCATCCCTGTCTGTCTCCTCTGTGCCTTGAGAAGATGATTTCTAGTTGTGTGATCGCTGGCACTGTAAATAATCACATTTTTATTCTCACCACATAATTCACCACATTTCACAGCCTGCTCCTTATCTAAACCAAATGAAAATTGTCCATCACAGAGTCCTGCCACCTCGTGCTAAAGACTCCTCTGTGTGTCAACACCATTTAGAGGGCAGGCTGCCATTAAAGCCTCCTTCCATCAGACCCCACTTACCGTCTTGCTGTGCCCATCACAGTATGGAGGCTCAGGCTGTCTATTTCAGTGCCCTCAACACCACGGCTGTCCACACACACACACTTTATGGACTTCAGCTATTTAGCTGTCCTCTAATTCTCAATAAGTATGTTAAAGGCTTGGTGATGGCACTGAACTTTCAACTGGAAAAATTAGAATTTTCTTTCTTTTGCATGATTAGCTTTTTATTATTTTAAAGTTAAAGACAGCAAAGTGAGAAATTCACATATAACAAAACCTTACAACACTGGATTGAACACCAAACAGCCATTAAATCCAAACTTATTAAACCTTTCAAAGCTCAAGACCTGCTCTGAGACCCCCTCTGCTCCAGACCACTGTACTGTATACTGTATATACACGTATTTAACAAAAGGAAAAAAGTCAAAGAGTCACAAAAAGGGGCTGAGACAGAAACAGTTTATATTGACACAAACACGGACACCGAGGATGTGAAGAAAGACGACTGGAGACAAGAATCGTTACTTGTAAGAGACCACCAGGGCTCCTGATAAAGAAAACAAAGGGGAAGGCATTTTAAAGGTTCAAGCAGCTCCTGAAATGTTCCCAGTTAGAAGACAATAAAACACCTTGGAGACCCCGAGGAGGGCCTGATCAAGGGGGTCCTCACATCAGAACAAATCAGGACATCGAGCGCACATCACTTATCAAATCCTGACAATCGTTTGTGTCGTCTCGGTGAGAACACAAGTCTTCTCTAAACTTATTGTTTGGCTCACTCCTTTATCTAAGGTGACTTTCAACATTTAAGACACAGTTTCTTTAATTTCTTTTGTATTTCCACAGGTGAAGTGACACAACATGTCAGTATTGGTATTGAAGTCAAATTAAATAAAAAAGAAGGCTGAACACCAAACAGCAAATCTATTTTTAATTATTATTTACAGTTTTGTTTTTGTGTCATTGATAAACCCTAAATTAAACTAATTTCACTTTAGATTCATGCTTTTTTATTAAGTTGTAATCATTTTATTATTTTTTAAAAAAGAATATTATTTAAAAAACTTAAAATAAATAAGAAAAAACAGTAACAAATCATAAATGGAGTGAGCTTGTCGTGGTGTCCATTCCTTGGCTGTGATTCATTTTGCTTCTTAAGTTCAACTTCATCAATGTCGCTGCTTGCTGTCCCAGTCAGTTCCTTTTCTCCCACTATGATCCCCTCTCTTTCTCTTTCTTTTCTCCTTCTCCCTTCATTTTTCCATTTTCTTTTTCTTTTGTAGCTCTTTGTAGATTCTCACCATACATCACGATGACTTAAACAGACCACCACAGTCCTCGGCAGTGTGACGTGTCTGTCACTCCCTGTAGAACAGGAGGTGCTGTTTGTGACTGTGGATCTCAAATGTTTTCAAACAGCGTCACACATTCAGCCACATATCTGCCTTTTTACTCATTTGGCCAAATATTTTCTGTGGCTTAAAATTTAGCGCCTCCATAATTGAAATGCCAGCAGAGTTGGTCATGTAGTGTAAGACTTTGGGGGATGTGACATGTTACATAAATCAAGAAAGAGGGCCGTGACACCATCAGGGTCCCAGCAGGGAATGCCCCTTTAAGTGTCGTTCAGCAATGAATTAATGGACTGATAGTGATGGACTTCAGTTATGGTCATCAGTTTCAAATGACTTTGTTTAAACAGATCAGAGTCTTTATTTGTGCTCTTTATGTAATCAGTCATTTGTAAAGTTAGTATTCATATTTTACTTGTCACTTGTCACTGAGCTCTGTGTCTGCACTGAATGAAGAGCATCAGAAAGAAATAAAGAATTGAATTGACAGAAAATGAAATCCAAAGCATTACTGAGTCTACCAGTGGGCTTCAATGGTGGAGGACCTTGTGCATCAGAAGGGTTTTGGTCTGGAAGGTCATTTGTTGGTTTGTTCCTCTGAGGCTCAGGTCCTCTCATCTGCTGTTGAGTTTTCAGGCTCGCTTTCCCCTCAAACCTGATGGCTTGTTCAGAGTCAGTGCCCTAGAAGGGGGGCTATGTTACGATATGAATACTATGGCATTTTATTCTGCTCTTCCATTGTGTTTGGGTAAAACTTTTCAGGCTTACATTACATTACAACTGATGGTCTTTAGGTTTAACACGGTGACTTATGAACAGAATGTTTCCTGTGCTGAATTATTAGGCAATCATCTGATGTAAGAATTTGTAATTTTTTCTCAACACACAGCCTATGGAAAATTAGACACTTGATCCTTCAGGGCTTGTGATCTGATTGCTGTTTCTTCTTTTTCTTCTTCCATGACAAATAAGATCTGATTTGAATTTGCTTTCCACTCCAGAAGACGTCATGACCACCGTGTAAAACTGGCCCACCCCACCTGATCAGTAATATAAGGAGGTGTCGCTGCTGTCCTGAACAGACGTCTCACCGTCAGCACCACCACCACCATGATGATGAGACTCGCCGCCTTGCTGGTTCTGCTGTGCCTGTGCTCGATGGCGATGGCTTCTGTGAGTTCTGACCTTTTGTACAGTAATATGTCCTATTAATATAAATTAAGACTCCTTACTTTTAAACCGTAGGTTGTCTGAAGTCTATTTCCCAATTACTAAAATTTCACTGTATGTTTGTTTTTACTTTTCAGATATCTGACTCTCCAGGTGACGCTGAGGAGAAATCACTCAGAGCTGTAAGATCTCTCAGGTGAGTAGAATCAGAGGATGTGCTGCTGAAGGATTTCTGTCAGTTCCTTCGCTGATCTTTCTGTCGTGTGTGAGGCTATCAAGGGACTCATCACAGACAATTTGATCCTTTAATCTCTACTTTAAATTACACCACACTGGAAAACACTTCATGCCTTGAAGCTAAGGTAGTAGATTTACAAGATGTGTGCCCTCAAGTGTGTGATAAAAAATAGAATTTCTAAATCTCGCCTGTTAAAGCTCAATTCACTTCCTTCCTGCAGAAACACATTTACTCCTTCATATAAGAAATATCTGCAGGTCCCAGACATTACTCTGCTCTGTGTTTATGTAAGTTGTAACTGTATATCGCAATCTTCTTTATCTGACATAGTGATAATATACTTGTTATAATTTCCTAGCAGTTTGTCTCTCTTTTTCTGTGTTGTTTTTTATTTATTCAGAGACAGCAGTGGGTGTCACTGTTTGTGTCGTCTTCTTAATAAACACGGCCGGCGTTTTCCTCGTGATTGCACTGTGTATATAAAACACATGAACTTCTGCTCAGTTCAGCATTTGAGTTTTCAGTCAAATTTATTTAAAATCTTTCATTTTTGTTTAGTGGTACATGAAGAATTTAGTGTTAGGATCGTTCAGCTTTCTTTTCTGGACTTTGAAATTTGCTTGGCGTTGTTGCATTGTGATTGATTACTCATTTATGACCCAAACCTGTCACTTTGCTGTTCTTTCCATTTGTCCTTTCATTTTTTCATCTTCTAGTATTTTTTCAGTGTGATTGTTTTTTTTTATCCATGTTTACAATTAAATCCCATTATAGAAATCATTGCAGAATTTTGTTCCTAGTCCTGCTATTATTTTCATCACAATGGTTATCATCCCTTATAAATATAATTTCCTTTGTTTCTGATTTTGACTTGCAGTAAAAAACAAAGCAGCAGATTCTTTAGTTGATGCCAAAATTCCTCTAAAATAGTCAAATGTCGCACTCAGTGCCGTGAATAACAGCAAACCCTGAACTTGATGGAATTCTGACTAAACGTTGAGGAGCTTTTTGAGATCAGCTGTCCAGCCGTGAATGTCAGATGCTTCATTGGTAGCCCTCAGTACCATCTGTCTTGGACATGAGACCACTTTACTGCTGAGTCATGGCAGGGGTCTTACATTGTGCCAAAATATTCATGTGACATGAGTGGTAAATATTGTACTTTTTTATTAGTAAATTGTCCCATCTGGACCAAGGTACTTTAATTAAATTACATTAAATGTTCTCAGATGATCAGAGCGAGTGCTCCACACCATAAAGGCAGCACCTCACTTCAGATATCCTGCCACACTTTTGTTTTTGGTTGCTGAGAAAAAGTTTTGATGACTAAAATCAGCTTTTCTGTGGTCAGCTTGACATCATAGGGTTTTTAAAGATATTTTATTAACATGATTTAGTCCTCCTTCCTCAGTGGTCATACATCATATTATACTGAGAGGATCTTGTCAAAGATGCCCACTCTTGTTAACACTCTCCCTTAAGCCTTTGTCTGTAGCTGGACATCAATATAATGAGATTTTTCTATTTCTTTCAAAGTCTCTCCATGACATTTCTTTCTGTGCAGATGATATTATATTACTTTTCAGTATTGCTATGACAGACATCAAACATGTCCTAAAATGAGTTTCCTTTTCTTCTCACAAGATTAACTGGATATAAATGAATCAAAACAAGACATGATGAAGGGTTGTGGAACCACCATGTAATGTCCAGATTAGTGTAGGACTTTAGACGATTAAATCAAACATACACATTGTATCGATGTCTTGGCTAAACCTAAGATGGCGCTGTCTGAGTTTGCGTTCGTTTTGGTTTTTGATTTCCCTATTTACATCTATCCATCTAGTCATTCATTATCCAACCCGCTATATCCTAACTACAGCACACGGGGGTCTGCTGGAGCCGATGCCAGCCAACACAGGGCGCAAGGCAGGAAACAAACCCCGGGCAGGGCACCAGCCCACCGCAGGGTGCACACACACCAGGGACAAATTAGAATTGCCAATGCACCTAACCTGCATGTCTTTGGACTGTGGGAGGAAACCCACGCAGACACGGGGAGAACATGCAAACTCTACGCAGGGAGGACCCAGGAAGTGAAACCGGGTCTCCTAACTGCGAAGCAGCATCGCTACCCACTGTGACACTGTGCCACCCGCCCTCTTTACATCTTTTTTTAATTCACAATGTCTTTTCTTTTATTGTCTATGATTGTCAATCTCTTTTAAACATAAGACTGACAATTGAGAAAACCTTTAATTACAATCACTCAAGTCAGAGTACCCGCCCTCCATCTTTTCTGTTAGACGTACCAGCGTACTTATGCCGTAAGCCCTGCCTATTGTCCTGAAGGAAGCATCATAGAAGATGAGGAAAGTGTGGGAACCTACTCATGGGGTTGAAATCTTACCTGCCATCTTCTCTGGTGATTGATCCTCACTAAGGTTCAGCTTATGTTTTCATCTCATGGTGCTCCCTGGAACATTTGCATAAATGGATCCCGTCTGTTGTTTCAAGCCACCGTATTCAGCTCCTCTGTTGGCGATCGTCACATCTCTGAAGGGGTGGAGTGGATTCTCTGAACCTTTGTCATGTGGATCGTGTGCCCAAACAGTCCAGCAAATTGATTCAGATGACGATAGCTCTAGTAAGTGCTAAATCCCTAGCAAACAAAACATATATTTTAAAAGATTTCTTCACCTAACAAGGATTAGATCTTTGATTTGTGACTGAAATATGGCTATCTATCTGTGAGTAAACCACTTTCACTGAATTAGTATCCTCTGAATGTCAGTTTTTTTAGTTCCCCTCAGTCTGCTGGTCAGGATTAGCGAGAATATTTAAAAGCCGTTATTACTGTCGGCAACTGAAAACAGACAGTTACTCCAGCTTTGAATTACAGTTGTTTCAAATGGACCGCTCTGTCCTGTGTTGTGTACAGAGGTGTATCGGCCTCCAAAATTTAATAAGGATTTTATACGAGAGTTCTCTGAGTTTCTGACAGGAATTACACCAAATCATGACAGATTTTTAATTCTTTGGGATTTTAATGTGTGCTGCCTGAGTAAACCCCTAGTTAAAGACTTTTTAAACCTCACTGACTCTTTTAATCTTGTTCAGTCTGTGAGAGGCTCAACACGTGATCATGGACACACATTAGTCGTTGTTTTATCGTATAGTTTACTCATCTGTAACAGTGAGATCAGTGGTGTTTGCTTTTCTGATCACATGCCCACTATAACTGAGGCTTCTTTATTTGCCAAACAATCAACATTAGTGTTGAGACTCGCTGCTCTCGCTTAATGAACTCCGCCATTACTAGTAAATACTCTGTGGCTTTTATGGATGCCGTGTGATTCCACCCACCTCAGCTGAGCACCGGTGGTCTTGTCACTTTATTTAACGACACTTGTTCTAACATTTTAGACTCTGTCATTTTGTTTAAAATCAAGCTCTAAAAACGTAAACTTGAGCCATATTTAAATGATGCCAGTCACACCCTGAGGTGAGCATGTAGGCGAGCAGAGCACAAGTAGAAAAAAGACAAGTTCAGGAGTCTTTTGATATTCTAAAGGACAAGTCAAGTCAGGTTGGGGAGCATACACTGGTACAGCACGTTGTCGCACCCACCACACGGCAAAACAACTCGGGATCCCAGTTAGCAACCCCCAGGCAGACACGCATTCCAGTCCTACCCTCCGGAAATGACCCTCTGTCTGCTACAGCCAGGTGTTACGTGGGCGACCCCTTTGGTCTAGTAAAGCCACTTGGATCCCCAACAATGAAGATCTTATGAGCTGGATCACCCTCGGGGAAACACGCCACATGGCCGTAGTGTCGTAACTGACGCTCCCTCACAATGCAGTTAATGTGCCTCATTCGGGACTCAGTGACCAAAATAAAGTCAAACCAATGGTACCCAAGGATTTTCCATAGAGACACAGTACCAAAGGAGTCCAGTCTTCATCTCAGGTCACTGGATAGCTTCCATGTCTCGCAACCATATAGCAATACAGGGAGAACCAGGACTCTAAATACTTGGACCTTGGTCCTTTTGCATAGATATTGGGAGCACCACACCCCTTTCCAGCGACCTCATGACCCCCCATGCTCTCCCAATCCGTCTACTGACTTCATAGGAAGAGTCACCAGAGACATGAATGTCACTGCCAAGGTAAGTAAACCTCTCAACAAGGTCAACACTCTCTCTGCAGACAGACCAAGAGGTCATTAAAGGCCAGGTTGTTGGTTTTTATCAGGGCACTCACAAGCCCAGACACTCAGACTCCTAACTCAGTCTCTCGAGCACCCCGATCAGGGACTCCATTGACTCCGTGAAGATCACAGCATCGTCAGCAAAGTCAAGATCTGTGAATCTTTCTTCACCAACAGATGCCCCACAGCCGCTGGACCCCACGACAGTACAGTTAATCTAATTATCAGAAAGCTGTCAAATCTGCTAGGATAAAGTACTTTTCACATATTATTTCAAATAATTGTCATAACCTAACATTATAAACACTATTCTTCACCTTTCTGTTCCTATATGGCCTGACATGACACCAACAGTCTGTGAGGATTTGCTCCAATGTTTTGTTCATAAAATTGCTAAAATGAGATCCCACATAAGGCGGGTTTATACTTCACGTGACACGATGCATGCTGCAGTTGACGCTCCTGCTATGCAAGCGTTGTAGTGTTTATACTTGCACGCATACTTCACGTATATCTGGAGGAATCCAGCAGGTGGCAGTGTGAGATATTATTATGGTTAGAATAGGTTCAGCTTCGCTGTGTTGTGAATTGCCTGGAACATCCATTAAATTCCGATGTGAGACACCAGTGCTACTGCTCCACCACTGTGTCACCCCCATGTGTGTAATTATTAACAGTATTCATTATTTAACACTAGAATTACCAGAGCCTACGAAAAAACTCATAATTCCGTCAAAAATTCTTAAATCCCTTCACACCTCTCCGCCAGCGTCCTTTATCCTCTAAATGTGCTGATAAAGAGAAGCTAGGAGCAGCCGGCTATTCCATCCCCCCACCAATTTAGAACGTTCACGAACTTCTCTCAGCTCACACCTTGATTGAGTATCTGGGAGTGAAGTGGAGTTTTAGAGTGGAAATAATAGATCGTTGTTTGGAACACACGCATTTCATGTCTGTTCCGTTTCTACAGTAATCTGTGTCAACACATTGTTAAAAAAGAAATGTTTTTTATATTCTAGTAGTAGATGACAAAATGTAGGCATAAACTATATAATGTATGAAGCCTGAAGTCCAAATATCAAAGAAACATTTTCACAAAAGTAACAAATATAATACATTTGCTCTTTTATTCAAAAATATTACCGCAGAAACAAAAAACTGCCTTAACATGCGACATTGACAGCAGTTTATTATAACTGCATCCGTGGTGCAATAGAATCAATTCTCGCCTTGGAATCAAAAGGTCGTGAGTTTGATCCTGCACCACTCCTTTTGAGAAGTAAACTGCTCTTAGTCTTACTATTTTAGAATAAAAGCATACATTTGATTTCAGTCTGTAACAGCCGGTGTAATTTATGATCTTTGTAAAGGTTAGCTTTTTTTTTTTTATTCACTTTTCATTCTCTCAGTCGCAATCAGAATCAATCCATACAACCCCATCTGACACGGCTGTATTTCACATAAAGACGCGCTATAGCTCTGCAGTGTACCACGATGCACACTAAAGGCCCCCCCGGGTTCTGACACACAAACGCTGGCGAAGCTGCCTTCTTCGTATCTCACCGTCACTTGCTTTTCTTTTTATTCAGTTTTATTGAGTGTTCCTGCCAGTCCCCGCATGTTGCTGTATGCTGTTTCTTTTGTACTCCAGGACATGCAGAGGAGAGAATGGTAAAGAGCAGTAAGTTCGGCGCTATATGCAATAATCAGACACTCCCCATCTGCCCGTTGTTTTGTTATACTTTTACACCAACACATGTTCCTGTGTTTGAGCATGCTCAAACGGGCATGCTCAAAAATACACGTGTAATGCCACGAAAGTAACTAATACAATATTATTTGAAAACGAACAGCGTCAGATCGGGTGTGAATATATGCAGGAACTGGAAATTCTCTGATGTGGGACCTTCCCCCAGGGAAGAAAGTACAATGTCAGGTGCTCATTCAGTGTAATAGGAACCATAGCACAGAGAGGTGTTTGCACTGCAACAAGTACACGTGTCTTAAATGTAGGAAGGACAGTCCTTGGGTGTGTGGGAACTGTTAATATTTGAATGTGATGATTTTATATAGCACGGAATGAAAATCAGCACTTCTTTGCATTGCACCATGCAAGCTGTCGTATCAATCGCCTACTGTAACTTGCTTTCTTTTTTCTTCGGTTATACAGGTAGTCTTGAATAAAAGTGCACTTGTTTTGTTTGCGAAATGAAGTGTCTGCGTGCACTTTTCGTGGCATTACACATGTATTTTTTGAGCATGCTCAAACACAGGAACATATGTTGGTGTAAAAGTATAACAAAACAACGGGTTAATGGGGAGTGTCTGATTATTGCATATAGCGCCGAACTTACTGCTCTTTACCATTCTCTCTTCTGCATGTCCTGGAGTACAAAAGAAACAGCATACAGCAACATGCGGGGACTGGCAGGAACACTCAATAAAACTGAATAAAAAGAAAAGCAAGTGACGGTGAGATACGAAGAAGGCAACTTCGCCAGCATTTGTGTGTCAGAACCCTTGGAGGGGGGGCGTTAGTATGCATTGTGGTACACTGCAGAGCTATAGCGCGTCTTTAGTGAAAACAACGCCGTGTCAGATGGAGTTGTATGGATTGATTCTGAGCGACTGGCGAATGAAAAGTGAATAAAAAAAGCTAACCTTCGAGTATCATAAATTACACCGGCTGTTACAGAATGAAATCAAATGTATGCTTTTATTCTAAAATAGTAAGACTAAGAGCAGTTTACTTCTCAAAAAGGAGTGGTGCAGGATCAACCTCGCGACCTTTTGATTCACAAGCGGGAACTGATTCCATTGCACCACGGAGACAGTTTCAGTAAATGGCTGTCAATGTTGCATGTTAAGGCGGCTTTTTGTTTCTGCAGTTATATTTTTGAATAAAAGCGCAATTGTTGTGTTATTCTTGTGAAAATGTTTCTTTGCTATTTGGACTTCAGGCTTCATACATTATATAGTTTATGCCTACATTTTGTCACCTACTACTAGAATATAAAAACGTTTCT
>NW_024385242.1:0-10328 GCF_016835505.1 Polypterus senegalus
TACACAGATCGTTATATACATGGAACTGGAGTAATTGTTCCAAAACTCTGTCGTAACCATTGGTCATGACCGAGTAATTTCCCCATAAGAAAATGTAAATACAATTAATCCGTTCCAGACCGTACCAACTGTAGTAATATATTTTCTTTAAAGATTTTAAGCACAAAAATAGTTAATTATACCATAGAATGCACAGTGTAATAGTAAACTAAATGTAAAACATTGAATAACACTGAGACAAACACCCAGGCTCCCTGCTCAGCTGCCTGCTGCTCTCTCTTTCCTGCACTGGGCTTTCTCCTCCTGCTTTCTGCCTTCTCCTGCAACCCCCCGTTCTTTCCTGTTCTCTTCTTTTCCCTTTGCTCGACTGGCAATAAGCAGCTCCTGGGAACAATTACGGATGCTGACCGCTTCTCACCTGTGCACTTAGGTGAGAAAGCCCACATCCGAACTCCTCAGGAACGCTCGCACCACCACTAAGCCCGAGTGCGGTGATTATTTATTAAAATGGGCCTTTTTGATGGGAGCTGTGGACCCACAATACCACAGGAGGAAGCTGAGTTGAGAGGAGGCTACAGATTTGAGGAAGATCCTCTCGTGAATCACTGAGAACAATGTACTGTACAGTAGAGAGACTTAACACATGCGAAATCATGGTGCGTCGAACGGAAAGGAAACTGGCTTGTTCGTCACCCGGTGTGTGGTGCGTGAACAGATGCAAAGTTTAGCAAACTTTTTAGTTGTAACCAGTTGTACATGTTCAGAGGCTTTCGTGACCCGAGGTTCCACTGTACATGAGACCCCAGGAAAGGACTTCAACTACAATGATAATAACTTTTAATACTGCAAAAATAATTACACAGTTCGCAATGGATCATAATTGATTAGACCCATGGAGATTTTCAAATCCAAATTCAAGATTATATTACTTCTTCTCATCAGTTCATCTCAGATACTCATGAATCGATTATTTCTTTATAGATAATAATTTATTGGCCACTATCAAATCATGCAAGTATGCGCTATTGTTATCTCTGACCATACCATTCTGATGCGTGGAGCTTAAATCACTCTGTCCTACACACTCGCTTGTAGCTGGCTCCTTAACCCCTCTTAGTACCTAATAAGCATTGTACAAAATTCATCTCTGAGCATACTGATTATTTGTAAGAGACAAATGCATCCTCAGAGGTCTCTGCAGTAATAAACTGGGAAACTCTGAAGGTCTTTTTAAGAGGGCAGATTATTTCCTATCTTTCCCAGGAAAAATAATCTAGAAACCAAGAAGGTGTCTGAGTTAATTAGCACAATCACAAAATAGATCAAGAATATGCCAGGTCTCCAAATGAGGCACTTTATATGTAAAGGCAGGTTTACAATCAGAATGTAACCTCTTAACAACAAAAGAACTGGAACAGCTCAACTTTAAATCCCAACATTATTTTTATGAATATGGAAGAAGGCTAATAAATTTTGGCTCAACAAGTCCATAAGAAGAAATTTCACAACACAATAACAAAATTTGCAACACAAATGTGGAGATAAAATTACTGACCATAAAATATAACACAAATTTAGGAAGTACTGTAAGCCCTTATATACTGTTCTGTTTAGGGAAGATAAGGCACAATCTAATGAGTTTGTTGAAGCAATTCAGATACCACAGTTAGATATTCATAGTGCAGAGGACCTGGACAAAACTCTGACACTCAAATTACTGGAGGCAATAAACTCACCCCGAGTGGGAAAGCACCAGGCCCTGATGGCTACCCAAATAAGTTAGCCCCACTATTACTAGCAATGTTTACAGAGGCCAGAGACAACAAAACCTCAAAGATTTCGCAATTATTAATTACTGTCATTCCAAAGAGAAATAGGGACTTACTACAATATGCAGGTTACAGACCACTTTCACTTTTGAATAATTATGTTAAGATACTCTCAAAGTTGGAGAATGAGGGAGAAAGTGCTTCCTTCTGTAATATCACAAGGCCAAACTGGATTTATTAAAGGTAGGCACTTAACTTCTAATATTTGGCGTTTATTTAATGTAATATACTCACCCATTACAAAAAAAAAGGATTTCACACGGTTGAATGGGACTACCTATTCACCACATTGCACAAATTTGGGTTTGGCCCCAACATAGTGCATGGATAAAATACTTTATACCAGTCCATAAGCCTCTGTCTGTATCAACAACATTATTTTAAAATACTTCAAAGTAAAACATGGTACTCGAAAAGGATGCCCACTATCACCATTGCTCTTTGCAATCACCATCGAGCCATTTACTTTCAAAATGCATCACAGATAAAGGGTATAACCAAGAAGGACTTGAACAAAAATATCACTATATGCAGATAATATGGTACAGAACATATCAGATCCACAAACCTCCATACCAGTAGTCCTTAATGCACTAGGAGAATTTCAAAACATATCCAGACTTAAAATTAACTTGAACAAAAGTGAACAATGAACTCTCTTGCATACAATATTAGATATGACACCAACCCATTTATTTCAGAATATCAGTTTAAATACCTAGGGAAAAACATTACAAGTCAATATAAAGATGTTTTTCCAATAAAATATTCTTTTTTTTCTTCCTTTTCATTAATTTTATTGCATTCCATACAAATCAATCAAGTTTTTTCAAAAGAAAAATCGAGTTAAGAACAAACCGATCCCACCCTGAGAGAGAGCAAGCCAAAGCGGCATGAAATTTAAGACCTGTAAACATACCTAAATTAATAAGTTCTCTGTGCTTTATGAGATTATTTTAAAATATTACTGATTAGATCCTGCCATATTTTGAAAAAAGTCTGTACAGATCCTCTAACTGAGTATTTTATTTTTTCCCATTTCAAATAGCATAACACATCAGTTTCCCATTGACCAAATGGTCTACCCTTCATCTTACACTAGCAGAGAGAATCAGCACTGTCAAGATCGTTCCTAAACTTCTTTTTCTATTTCACAGCATCCCCGCATATATTAACAATTTGTTCTTTAAGAAATTAGACTCAATTATAACCACATTAACTTGGAATTCAAAACATCCATGCATCCACAGGGTGATTCTACAATGACCTAAAGCAGAAGGGGGCATGGCACTACCTTTCAATTTAATAACTGGGGAGGAGTGGGGGATCTGAGGCTAAGGATCTGTCCTGGTATCCAGAAGGTTGCCAGTTCGAATCCCTGTCACTGCCAAAAGAGATTCTACTCTGCTGGGCCCTTGAGCAAGACCCTTAACCTATAATTGCTCCAGGGGTACTGTACAATGGCTGACTCTGTGCTCTGACCCAAAAGGGTATGCGAAATTCCTAATACAAAAAACTGTATAAGGTGAAATAAAGAACAAAAAAAAAAACACAAAACAAAATGCTATAAGGACCTTTAAATCAACACCAATTAATGAACACACACAAGCCTAGTCTGCAATAGAAATAAAATCTTGCTGTACTTGTTTAAATGCCCTGCTCTGTCCACCAGTAAGCACAAAATATCATCAATATTCTAATAATCCAATTGTCTATCAATTGCTCACAATATGGAACCAATGTAGGAAGCACTTTAAGACAAAGACAATTTTATCTGTTGCACCTCTACATGATATTTATTTTTTACTACCCTCTCAAACCCACACAGTATTTAACCTTTGGAAATCATTCGGGTTTAAAACATTTAGAGACATAAATAGATAATGTCTTTGCATCTTATGAACAATTACGCTTCACAGTATACTCTGTTGCTCCAAAGAAAGGACAGATTTTCTATTAGAACAGTGTTTCACAACTTTTTATCTGTGGTGGCACAGGTTTTGAAATCAAAAACATTCCAAGGCACACCAGTGTTTTACTATCCATAAACACGTTATATCTCATACACATCCTCAACTGTCTGAAGGGGCATGACTAGAGGAGAAGCTGGTTAAAAATAAATAAATAAATCAATAAAAAAGCAGCTTTGAGATCAAAATTCTCAGACATGACACTTTTGTGGCATCTTTCAGCTGCTTTGTCCCTTTGCTCGCCCCTCTCTTCACGGTCTTAAAAACATTTCAATCAGCAGATAGGATTCACAAACACAACTTTAAAATTGTGGGGCTTAAAGAGAGTGCTGAGAAGCATAATATGAACATTTTCTAACACAAATACAACCTAATTGGTTCCTAAGTATTCCATTACACTAGCTATGTAGATTCAAGGAACTCTAGTCAATTGACTTAATATATAATTTTATTGTTGTCTAAGGTCTGCTCCTTGTTTCTAAAATTTATGACCTTTATAAATTTACACATTGCAGGTGTACTGAACCATTAATGTGCACCTGTATTTAACTGGGGACTTTTGCTATTGTTCACCCTGCTGGACTGATAGGTTCTAGGAGTCATTGGGTGCTGCATTTAATTCTGTTCCTCCAGTTTGCTTTTTTGCGATTTATTTATTGCCACACCTCCTATAATTTTATAAGGATTTACATATTGTTTGTGTTTTAATCTTGGGAATAATGATTCGTTGAAATCTGGCTCCTTTGTTTGCTTTTTTCTTTAACAGATAAATTGCATTTTGAAAATACTCTTTATGGGATGATTGGATAAGGATAAGGATTTATAATTGGGAAGTGGTAATATGGGTGTGATATAAACACAGACCAGACATCATAAAAGGTTTGGGGCAGCCCCCCGTATAATATCCCTGGCTGCAAAGTTTTTGAAATTGAACAGAGATGTTACGCAACACTGAGTCGAAAAACAGAACTGATTTCTTGGTGGTAAACAGGCGGCTTTAAAGGCTTCGCAGATAACGCTCTTGTCTACCTCTTCAACCCTCAGGTACCACTCCAGACACGGAAAAAAGTCCAAGATTTCTTTATTAAAAAACAATAACGTGCACAAAGCACCCTCCACACTACTCATAAACTAATTAAACAACAATAATACTCTCTCCTCCTCGCCCCTCTACCTCTCAGCTCAGCTCAGTCTTAGGGCTTTCCCACAGTCCTTTTATACACCCTGACCCGGAGGTGTTCCTGCCCAAAAAGTCCACAGTTCCTTATTCCTTCCAGGTCAGGGTAAACAGTCCTTTTCTTCAACCCGGGAGCACGTCATTCCTTCCTGTCACGTGACTGTGACGTACTCCCGGGTTATAGGGCACATAAGAGCCCACGAGCCCCCCTACAGCGACTCCCGGTGGCCCCAAGGTATCAAGCAGGGCTGTGTATAAATACTACATAGTCCATGAGGCCCTGCTGGAACTCGGGGCACGATCATGCTGTCGGGAGAGCTCATCCTGGCAGCCTGGGGGTGAGGGCCGGAGTAAAAAGCCGGCAGTCCTCCACAAGGCCCATACAGGAACTGATGCCATCAAAGGGGCGAGAACCAGAAGTGGCATCTTTTGAGGTACCGGAACTGGGCAGGATTTCTCGGGGAAGATCTGCAGGGATCTGATGGTCGGATGTATTATTATCATTACTTAAGCCCTTCAGCTGCCTCCTACTCGCACGTGTGTGACATGGTCAATTTTAGTACTTGTAGGTGGAGATAGGATGTTGGAAGTTGTTTGTTTCTGCTCACAGCCATAGCTCACACTGCTCCATCTTCTTTCCTAACCTCACCAGTCCTTTGCTTAAATTATGTGATTGTGAATTCCTAGATGATACTAACGGCAATGCTACAGTCATTTCTATTAGACAGAGCCAATTTTTCATTGGTAGGCATACATTTAATTCAGTCAGTGCACCCACAGCAACAGAATCCATTTTACTTTTTATTTTTCTTCCATATCGTAGATCCATATCCATAACATTTTCATTTTCTGAACCAAGGCTTCATTGCTTGAAGCTTCGCCATTTTTGCCCAATCATAAATTTCTTACAATTGCAGTTGTAAGTTAAATAATGAACAATCCTTAGATAATCAACAATAAATTTTTAATACCTACCCAAAATTATTTGCCAGGTCCTCCAGTGTTTCACTCTCTCTGACATCTAATTATTTCTTGTCAACCTTCCCTTCATTATCTCTTTTAGAGGTCCTGTCTCTTTAACTGAACTTAAGAAAGCATTGGACTCTATTAGTGCAGGGAAGGTGCCAGGATAGATAGTTATGTATTTTAGTTAATTGCCTTATTTTGAAAACAATGGCTCTTTCCCTTCTTTGATATGATCAAGGAAGCCATTTTGTTTGGTTCTTAAAACATGAGAGTTAAAATAGCAGTCATTATTCTACTTTAAAAAATGTACGGATCCTACTCTAAAGTTACAGGCCCTTCTTTGTTATGAACACAGATGCAAAAATATCAGCTAGGGTTCTAGCTTGTTGCTCACAGAGAGTCATTTATACATTTATCCACCCAAAGCAGACTGGCTTTATACTTACATAGTTATTTTCTGACAATATGCAGAGATTCTACATAACGCTGATTCAGCTTTGTCCCTTATGAGCTTAGCTACTCTTCTTTCAACTGACATGGAGAAGACACTTAATTGTATGAACTGACCTTTCTTATAGCAAGTCTCAGACAGAACAAGCTTTACTACAAATTTCATAAAATTAAGATATATACCCTTTCCCCTCTGCAGTTCTCCTGACCAATTTGAATATCCTGCACCAGTTCCTTATTAGTAAGGGAGACATGTAGGGCTGCTCTTTGTCACCTTGCTTTTTAGCTTATACTTAAGAGTTGCCCTTTGCAGCTCTCAAATTAAAATGCCCATTATAGTTCTCCTCAAATAAAATCTTTATATGTAGACATACTATATGCAAATTAAAATACTGATACATTTCTAACATTGAAGAATGTTGTCTCAGGAAAGACCAGGGACTAGTGCACTCAGTTTAAAGTTCTCCATGGACTTTACCCTAGTCCTCACTAGTGTCACCTGATAGGCTTTGCACATAAACGACTCTACCAGGCTTTACACATGAACAAAATTTTCCCAACTGTTCACAACTTTTTTTTTTGCAAAAAGATGTTTGTCAGGCTTCTCTAATTTTCCTTCAATTCTGGCAGTTGAAACTATACTATCTTACAGTACTGAAGATCTGATCTGAATTTTTATACTTCATTACAATCTTCCTAAGGTTCTCGCGAAGATTACTTGAGGCAGTATTCAATAAAATACCTTTCAATCAAAACTTTCAATAAAGAATAAGCCACAGAAAAATACACTTTTCATTACCCTGTGTAAAGAATCATGTAATTCAAGTAAACAGCATACACTTACTTGATTCTCAGGGTATCTAAAAGGTACCTGGGGCAATATCACTTAGTCATATATTTGGGGACTGTACCACACTCAGTTGACACTGGGAAAATCTTTGCCTACCTGTCAGAATGTACTGGAACCACTATTATTTCTAGTCTACTTTCATCAATCTTTGGAATATTACTGGATAAGATAATATTATGCAGTAAAAATCTGTTGTCAAATCTACTTGCTTGCTTGCTGTTTTATTCCATTTAAAAAAATTCTGATCTATTCTTACTGACACTGGTGAAAAGTTTGCGTATTACTATTTAAAATTAGAAAAAAATCAAATGTTACCTCTGAATAACTGTAAAAGCTTATTCAGAATTTGGCAAGATTGTAATAATGACATCTTTAGCTAAGAATGCCAGGATTCTGTTACCCTTCCAGATGAAATAATATTTTAGAGTTATGACTACAGGGTACTCAATTCCATAGCCCCCCAGATGACAAGATTTGGTAAATATGGCATCACTAATTTTGTGCTCATTTGTTCCCTACTATGCTTATAGTAATATGATCTTATAACACTAATAAAGGGAATTCTTGCCTGTAGACAGCAGTTCGACACAGGTATTTCTTTTACCTGTGATGATTTTACTGATATGTGCTCTTATATACTGCATACCACTCTGGTAAAATATGTGCATGAGGTTATTGTTTTACTGAATATCTACAGCAGCTTTCCATCTGAACTGACTTTCAAAATGGTGCGACACACGTGTGCATGGGAGGCAGCTAAAGGACTCAAAAGAAGGTAATTCACGATCAGCCGAGGGGGTGACAGAGTGCATTAATCCTTTCTCTTGACTCCCCGCAGTCCAAATGCAGGAAATTCCAACCTGGCTCCCATGAAGATGTCACTTTTGGTACCGCTCCAGAAGACGTCACTTCACATTCTACTTCTCAAGAAGTCACAGCCTCTTTTCTATTTCTGGTCCGAAGATCTCTCCTCTTCCTTCCGTCCAACTATATATCTGCCATGTTTAATGACCTGTTCAGTTCTGTTTTGGACTCTTGTCTGTAAAGACCAATTTTCTCAACATTTTTCGCATTTACACCCAATTTTCAAGTATACGGGATGATGCCCTAAACCTGGCCTTTTCCATTCAGCTTCTCTCTGACAAATTCTCTTTTGTTTACTGGAGAAATACTAAGGGGATGTGGCCCACAGTTACTGTTTTTGTCCAAAATCTGATATTAAAAGAAAAGGGAAAAAATCTCTCTCAGTTACATGAGGCCAAATAGCAAGAGAATGTGAAATGATATTTTCCACTTTTAAGGTTTAGAGTGCTGGACTTTAAATTGACCTCTTAGATAGGCTAATGTTTCCAATGTTAAATTTTTGACCTCAACAAATGACAGATCTACTACTGTGAGTTAATATAAATGGCTAATAATCAGGTTTCAGAATTAAACTAGCAGTATTTCTATTTTATTGTTCTATCTACCATTTTACTTTTTCTTTTACAATAAAAAAATAGTTGAATGTTACCAATAACCCCAGGTTGTAAGTGATTATTTCAGTAACATCTTTCTTGAAGTTCAAGACAAGCAAAGACTAAGCTGGATTTCTAGGCAATGCATAATAATTTACCTACCTTGCAGTTGCAGGAAAATTGATATAAAACTCACTCATAGACCATTTTGAAAACTCCAACATCAAGCATCTTCAGCTAAGCAGCACAGGAGAATCCACAGTTAATCATTCCATACTGCATATTGTTAAACAGAAGTAGAGCCAATTTATAAAACAAAATTTTAAGAATAAACAGCACGTGTTAAATCAATGAAATAAAAGTTTATTTATTTGTAAAATAAATAAGTGCACTGGCTAGGATATAGTCTCCCCATAATTATAAAGTGGTTTAAGTGGATTTGAAAATGTTGTGAAATGCTACATATAAATATACAAATAAATGGTTTGAGTTCTTTAGCACAAACAAACAAAATATTCTTGTCACATGGTCTTGTCTAGAAACTTTTAAAAAAGAATTATAATAGTATATTTTTTATCAAATCCACAAAATCAAATTCAAGGTTACAGGGGTAAGTGTCTATCATGGACAAAAACTCGGAGGGAAAAAAAAAGTCACCATCATCAAAACTGTAGAAATGATTAGCAAAACAAAACTTTCAATTACAACTGAATGCAAAAAGCAACCAAGAATATTTAAAGTGTTTCAAAAGTATTTACCCATTAGGACACAATTTAATTACGCTTTAAAGTAACACACTAATCCATGCAGTAGATACTATCTGCAAGGGAAAGTGTGTTAATAGCACAGATTAAAGTAAAATTGTGGAACTTCCCCTAAGTTATAAATAAAAAACTGAATGAGGTAATTCCAGTGATACGTTAAACAGTATTGCTGAATTAGTTTCACATTGTTGTAGTCCTTGCTTTATATCAGACAGCCTCCCTTCTACTCTGAACAAACTTTTAGCTTCCTTTAATTTAACATTTATTAACTGTATTAATTTTGCTGGGACAGCAAACTCTTGAAAGCTTGGTTCACTTTTAAATTGTTTACTATACCAAGAGCCTGTCTGATGCTGACATACAACATATAGCAGGTCTATGTCAAACTTGTAACATTTTGATGGTTCTCTCACTGGAAATTTTCTGCCTGGGCTTCTAACTTCTTCACCAGTACTTTTGTACAAAATCTGTACACGGCACTAACCAAGATGATATCCTGTTGATTTCAGTTATTTAAGTTTCTGCTTCTGAAATGTTCACTTTTTATTTCCATTATGTTCCCATCAGATTTTAGAAGTTTTGCAGTTACTCGGTCTATCACAAGTAACATATTATCATTCAGCACTTTAATAGTTTTTTCTTTTCTCTTCTCTTTGGTGCTGTGGCTATTAGTTCTTCTTCCTCTTATCCCACTCCCATCTCATTCTGCCCCTGAGTTTTCTTGAACTTCTTTTCTCCATCTAGCTTAATACATCCTTAAAGTTTCCTTTATCTTCTCAGAAACTCATCTCAGTCTCCAATTAGATTCTCTCCTTGATATTTGTAAAAACAAATTGCTGATCCTTTCTTCCATCTCATTCAGGTA